>NW_024962335.1:3957531-4129353 GCF_019238085.1 Lagopus leucura | reverse complement strand
GGCTTAACCATTACTGTGTTATAATCTTATGAGAATTCTGTCATAGCCATATTCATAAAAATGTTCTTGTTATATTAACTCTGTATTAGAAAGGAAAGCAGATTTCAGAATACTTCACAAGCTGAAAACTTATTATCCATAAGAAACCAGCAGAAATCATAGAATCATAAAATAATAGAATGGCTTGAGTTGGAATGGACCTCAAGTTCCAAGTCCCCTGCCACAGGCAGAGTTTCCAGTCACTAGATCAGACTTCCCAGGAACCTGTCAAGCCTGGCCTTGAACTTCTCCAGGAATGGGGCATCCACAGTCTCTCTTAGCAAGCTGTGTCAGTGCCTCACCACACTTCTGTGTGAAGGAGTTCTTCCCAGCAGCTAACCTAAACTTCTCCTCATTCAGCTTAAATACATTTCCCCTTGTCCTGTTGCTACTCGCCTGCATAAAAAGTTGGTCCTCCTTCTGCTTGTAAGCTCCTTTCAAGTTCTGGAAGATTACAGTGAGGTGTCCCCAGAGTGTTTTCTTCTCCATGCTGAACAGTCCCAACTCCCTCCTGATTTGGAGCAAACAGCACACTGAAATGCTTATTAGCACAGTAGCTAGAAGCACTGTTTCCTAAAACCATGACGACTCACAGAATTTTTAACATACTGGACACCAGTGTCCTGATAAACATCTATGAGTTCACGAGGCTCACAGCTCACAGCTGGAAGTGTCACTAGAGGACATTTTGTTAGCTGTGTCTATATGGAGCAATAGATTTGCACATTCATGGATAGAAACCTGAAGCTCTGTTGTCTCTGTGTTGCGTAAAACATGTCATCCATTTGATGCCCTGGAATATGCAGCCATAAGAGGTTGCTATCTTGTGATTAACCTAATAAACCTGACTCATGTTCTTGGTTTCTCATGAAATGCCTATTACAGTGAGAAGATAATCTAGATAATCTAGATAATGCAAACAATTTTTGTGAAAAGCACTGCTTGTGGACTGCTTATAAGCAGAGAATCTACTAATGAATCACTGTAGTTGCTAGGAAATAAACTGAATGAGCAGTTTTGATCACTTATGTAAACTGAGTCAAATACTGGTTACCAATTGAAGTACACACAATTGTCTGATGCTACCAAATGGCAGGTAATGTTTTTTGAAAGAGTAAGCTAATGTTGTGTATCTCTGGGAAAACTGGCCTAATGGTTCAATACTCTTTGGTGCTTATAAAGCCCTATAATTTGCTCAGTAGCGACATGCAGTTGGATACTGCAAGTCAAATACATAAAGCAGGACAGCTTAAGTCAAAGTGTATTTAGTTATTCTTGTGTAATGGATTATCCTCAACTAATTTATTGTCAGAGGTCAAAAAAAAAGAGAAGAAAAAAGAAGCAAGCAAAGAAAAAAAGAAAAATGTTTGAATAGTAGAAAGGACTGACTATTCATAGTAGCACTGCATGCTTCGTATCATGGAAATAATCCTGAATAGAGTTAATCTGATGGCTGTGATCCCCTTGACACTTTTTACATATTTTCCATTTCTTTTTTTATCACTGTCCTTGCTTACCAGTTAGAGTATTAGCAGTATCATAGTTTTGTAACTTTCATTACTCTAAACCCGCACACATTTCTCCATTTTCTGATGCAGTAAATCTACATCCTAAAAGTCCCTTTTTATTTTTAGAATTTCATGATATATCTGTAGCGAGTTCTAACAAGCATTTATGGACCTATTTCATTTGTATAGCCGCATCTGGCCATGTTAAAAATTCCTAGAATTTATGGTCCTCCTCTGTTAAATACTGTCCTTAACCAGATAAGTAAAATTTAAAGCTAGTTTACCTTAGCTAACTATTTTAGAATTAAATTCCGGGGTTTTGTTTGTTTGCTTGTTTGTTTGCTTGTTAGTTGTTCAGTTATATGTATCTCAAAGAATTTTTTAATGCTGTGTTTCTGTCAAAGGGACATTTTGTTTAAACAATGTTTTCCCTTGACTTCTACTCTTAGACACTTTAAATCATAACATAATCATAAACTTCTCTAATATAAATAGATAATAAATACAAAAAAATATGAAGGGCATTCTTAAAAATAAAAATTTATTTATTTAATATTTGTATTGATGCGCTTTTTCACATAATAGAAATGGAAAGTGAGTCTTTCCATTCTTTTTGATGAAAAATTTTCTCCAGATAGATTACATTCATAACAAGGTTTAGTAGACACAAACTGGTGGGAAAAAGGTTTGATGTTGTTAAAGCGTGTAGAAATAATTTAACCCACTTGGGCACCTTTAAAATTTTGTCCTTGTATCAATGATTTCAACAGGAGTGTTTCTATTTATTTTATTTGAACTTAAAAATTTTTATGAAAGAAGCTAAAATATTTCCTAGTTGGTTCTTACAAAGTATGAAGAATTATCCAAAATTTTACATTATATGGAACAATTTGTGCAATCCATCTCAAGGAAAATTTAAAAGGAAAGCTAAAGAAAAGTAATTAGGAGAGTAGAAAATGCATTGATTAAGAGCTGTGGAAGAATCCAGTCCTAAGAACTACCCAAAGAGGTGCTGAAAGAACCATAAGACATAATGGAACAGTTAATTAGAAGATTTTACATAAAAATGTCCCTGATGAAAGGACTGAAGTTATATTCAAGAAGTACAGTAAATTCCTCTGTTAGCCATCACACATGGATACGCTTTGAGATAAAAGGCAAAAAATAACAAGTGTTTAGACATGCAACAAGGACTATAATTATAAATCATAGCAGTGCAAAGTAGCAAGAGAATTGGAAACTAAGTTTTTTATTTTGTTTGGAGAACAGTCAAATGTGGGCATTAGGACTTAAATTTGTTTCTAATTTTTATAGATCAGCACAAAATTGTCATGGAACAGGCTAGATTTTTTCTCTGTAACTGCTGCTAGGAATTTATTATCTATTCAGACTAGTACTGTCACAGTCAACAACAGAAATTTGACTAGATGAACACTGGATATGCTTTAACAAGATAGTTCATGAGATCTGAGAACCATAGAGTTAATTGAATAAAATCATAATATACCTTGTCCCTCCAAACTAAAAAGAAAATATGAGATATGAGAGATAAAAGTTGTCACCATTAGGAGATAAAAGGAAATAAGAAATGTCAAGGTCACAGACATACAGGTTAGGTGTATGCTATACAATCCACGAGAAGCTTTTATAATTGAGTATATGTATGAAGATACTAGAACTAATAGCATTCTGAGGAAAAGTTGTTTTTTTTCCTGGCAGGAATTAAGTAAGCAGATTTCTCCGTCATTTTAGTGTACATATATACACCTCATATATACCTCATACATACTTTTTTAAAACTCTTACATCTGAATCAGGTATATCTCATCACTGGTGTGACTATTTAACGTTTAAATTCTGAGCTATTTTAATTATTCCCTGAACAGATAAAATATCATCAACTGTTGAGGATATACATGATGTATACTTCTTGGAGATTATGAGTAACTGAATAAAAAACACACATAATCATAAGAAATAAATTGTTTAGTCTTTTCTTCTTTTGCTATGCAAGCAAAAGACTGCTTAATTCTTCTTTCAGCACAGCTGAAATAACTTTGTTTGGATGTGCTGTTCTCACAGGGAAGGGTGTGGTCTGACATTCTCAGGTTTAACTACCTCTATGCTAGATCTCTGGCAACAGGCTTTGGGAACTTTGCTCCTCCTTGTGTCTCGTCATACATGAAATATACAGACTTCACTTCTCTGTCATCTGTTATTGTTTCAACCAATGTTAAAAAATGAGTTTTACAACCCTGAAACTGAGGACACTATCACTCTGTAGCTCATTCATATGTCTATCTAACAATACACTACAGGCTCTGGACTCAATCCAGCAAAGCAAGGATTTGGGACTCAAGGTTAAATATTGGAAATGTCCAGTTGAATCAAGTGAGACATCTCCCTCACCCTTGAGGCTGAACAGTTGTTGTAATTTCTGGATCTAATTGTTTGGTTGGATCAGTAACAGCATGCTCAGCATTTTGTAAGATTTGGCCCAGAAAATTTTAGAATTCAACATTGCAGTTTGTTTTCTTTTCCAGTTTTCCAGTACAATTCCAGGAAGTAGTCCATCCTTCAAGGGACAAAACAGATGCACTCAAATTTTACTGAAAATGAATATAGCATTTCTTTAATTTCTAAAGCAAATTAATTTCTAAATTTGAACAAGAGTTTACAAGAAAAGGTGATTTTTGTGGCTTTAATTTGTCTTTGAAAAGGTATATGCAAACATTATACAGACATGAAGACAATGCCACTTGTAATATTCTTATCTTTGAGTCTAACAGGAAAATACTTCAAAGAAATGGTGTGTGGTCGAATTCCAATTCTAATCCTAATATCTGTTGCTTTGCCTGATGATTTTGTAAATACAAATAATGGAATGTTCAGGAGAACAAAAGCCTTAGTTTAAAGCAAATCACAGAATGCTGAACAGGGAGAAACTGGTTAGAGCAACATGGGAAGCAACTGGTTTTTGCAAATGTAAAATTACATGGATAATACATCTGTCAAACAATAGGCTGGCAGCTGTTATGGACAGCTGTTAATTTGTCTGTTTAAATAACAACAACAAAAAAAAGGTGTTACTCTTTATTAACCATTCCTTTTTCATATTTTTTTTTCACCACGCAGATATAAAAATATGGTAACTTAAACAAGTTAAGAGGACTGTATTGTAAACATTTTCTAGGATAAAATACATAATATAGCCAGCTTAGGACAGTTCTACACTAGACATTAATTTGACAAATTAAAATTAAATATGACATTACTAATAATTATTAATAATAATTGACTGGGGAAACATGCTGTAAATGTAATTAGAAGGGCTAGAGAAGTAAGATTTAAGATTCTTCCTAACCAAGATCTGTTCACCAGTTTTCTCAATCAAACTTTGCAAAGAACTAGTAGTGACTTGTGGTTCCCGGAAATAATATCTGCATGTTTGTTTCTTTGCTGTACTGCGTAGAATGTATAAATTGAAAATTTCCAGATTATAACTGGAGTTTTGCATACCACATACATACAATAAATTGTGTAACTAATTTGTAACATTGAAGCTATATTGATTTTTATTTAGCAATCATCTCCATATTTGATTGCCATATAGAAATTTCAACTGGAGTTTGTTGGGTTCCATTATTACTTCATATATAAAAATTGGAACAAAATCCTTTTTTTTGTTGTTGTTATTTTGTTTTTGTTTAAATTATTTTTATTTTATTTTGGTTTTGTTTTGTTTTGTTTTTTTTTTTTAATAGGTATTTTATAATTAAGGTTATTTCTTATTAAAAAAAAAAAAGAAAAAAGATTTTCTTTCGTGGTCTTATTTGTCTTCAACACCAATAGATCCTCCTGGAAGTTATGTTAATGCACATGCAAATCAAGGAGGTGATACAAGACAAACAGCACAGCTTCACCAAGGGCAGATTGTGCCTGAGCTGTCTGATGGCCTTCTATATTGGAGTGATGACATCAGTAGACAAAGGACAAGCAACTGATGTCATCTACCTGGGTACCATGTCACATCCTTATCTCTAAGTTGGTAAGATACTGATTGGAAGTGTGGACTATTCAGTGGATAAGGAATTGATTGAATGTTCTCAGCCAGAGGACTGTGTTCAATGGACTTACGTCCAGGTGGAATCTGGTGACAAGTGGTGTCTTCCAGGGGTCCCTCTTTATCTTTGAGCTGGATCATCTTTATCAGTGAATTGGATAGTGGAATTGAGTGCATCCCCAGCAAGTTTGCTGATGACACTGTGCTGAGTAGTACAGTTGATACCACAGAATGGAGGGATGTCATCCAGAGGGAACCAGATAAGTTTGAGAAATGGGCCCATCTAAATCAAAAGAGATTCAGCAAGACTAAGTGCAAGGTGTATCATGTCCTGCCCATGAAGGGTGGAAGGGGTGACCAGATTTACAAATTCTCCCAATCAGATTAAGGTGAAACAACACTCAAGGTCCATACAGAAGAAGAAAAAAAGAACCATTTTAACAGGAGATTTCTACAAAACCATTATCCCACAATTATATCTATATGAACTACAAAGTTTTATGGGAAATTCAAGTAAAACTTGAATTACTTAACAATTTGCTGATGACACCAAGCTGAATGGTGCTGTTGAGAGATGCTATCCAAAGGGACCTGGACAAGCTTGAAAAGTAGGCCCATGTGAACCTAATAAATTTGACAAGACCAAGTGCAAGATGTTGTGCTTGGGTCAGGGCAGTCCCAAGTATGTATACAGACTGGGAGAAGAGCTCACTGAGATCAGCCCTGCAGAGAAGAATTTGGGAGTTATGGTGGATGAAAAGCTTCACACAAGACAACAGTGTGCACTTTCAGTCAGGTAGGCCAACTGCATCCTCAGCTGCATCTGAAAGATGGCCAACAGGGTGAGATTATTATCTCCCTCTACTCTGCCACATGAGGTTCCACCTGGAGTACTGCATCCGGGCATGGGGCTCCCTGCTAAAGAAAAATATGGAGCTGTTGAAGCAGGTCCAAAAGAGGGCAACAAAAATGTTCAGAGGGCTGGAGCATCTCTCTTATGAAGATAGGCTGAGGAACCTGGGCTTGTTCGGGAGAGATAAGGCTCCAAGAGGAGCTCGTAGAGGCCTTCCAATGCTTAAACAAAGCTTATAAACTGCAATGAGACTGACTGAGATTGACTTTTTACACAGTGTGATAGTGATAAGTGATAGTGATAAGTGATAGTGATAAGACAAAGGAGAAAAATTTTAAAATAAAAAAGGGAGATTGAGATTATATATTCTGAGAAAATTTTTTACTCAGAGAACCGTGAGGCACTGGAAGAGGTTATCTCAGATGTTGTGGATGCTCTATCCCTGGAGATATTCTGAGTCAAGTTGGATGGGGCCTTGGGCAGATTGATCTAATGGGTGGCAATCCTGCAGGGTCCATTAGAATCCTGGTAGAATAGGCAAGGAGAGCTAGTTTTCATGAGGGAAAGAGAGCTAGAGGAGGATCCAAAAAATACAGAAAATAGTATTATTAGTGAGTGATTAATTTTATAAAATTAGGACCTTTAAGTTGCTCTATTAGGTAGACTTTTTGAAGTTTTGAAAACCTACTTTCCTGCAAATATCTTGTTTTATTTGTCTTACTATGTAGTAAAAGTGATTAAACTTTTCTAATTATGTGGATAACACCAATATAACAAATTTCACTTATTTTTCTCAGTAGGAATGATTAAATTAGTTTTGTTGCTGAAAAACTAAGAAACTTCAAAAGTACTGGAATTATCTTAATAGGTCTGCTTTTATAATTAAATCTCCTATTGAAAGTTATTTTTTTCACTTGAGTTCTGAATTTTTGTTTTCTCACTTATGGATCCATTTTTATGACTATGCTTGTAAAAATGTTTATCATAATTGCAGAACCTGCAACTCTGTGGATATATTCAATTTTTTTTTTTTTTTCCCACTCCAAAACTAAAATCTCTTGGGGGAAAAAAGAAATAACTTTAAAATTGAAAATGGTTAAAAATATTTTCTGGAAAAGTTAGAGATTTGTTATGTCCTTCCTTATAATTAAGTGACTTTTTAGTTTTCATATTTTAGTTTTGTAATTTCGTTTTCTTTGGTTCCTCTTTTTTTTTTTTTTTTTTCTTGTTTTTCTTTTTCTCTTTTTTTTTTTCCTCTTAATTACATAAATATGTTTACATAGTAAGCATATTTGTGAATTTATTTTCAGAAGAGGCACATTTAATCAATAACATTCTTCCATTTTCTTCCCTACACTTGAATGTTTTCACTAGTAAAATGAAGATGCTGGTCCAAAAGGCCCCATGTTTTACAAAAGTAAACAACAATATGAGTTGGATAGTGCTATTAAAATTTTTATATGCCTCAGTAGTCCACTGTAGAGACAGGACTTTTGCCTCAATTGTTTGCTTAGCAAAACTGATGTATTTCAAACAGCTGTTGGTCTGTTGTGGATCTGTGACTGTTTAAAGCTTCAAAAAAATAATAATTCACTTATCTTTGAGATATGACCATGACAGTCCCCAGTTCAGATTTGGATGCTTTCTTCTAAATCAAATAGGAGTGGAGGTGGAATGATATGTGTGTTTGGAGATAGTGAATCAATTTCCAAGGCAATAATTCTTATGAGTGATTACACAGGAATATCTGTTCTCTTAACAGTACTGTGCTAATTCAGGACTATGAATTTTCCAATTGCGAAATCTTTACTGGTAAAAAATGAAGTGTTCTGGCATTATCTGTTTCAGTGCCAAAGTCTTTTCATACATCTGCTCATGGATCTCTCTGGGTTAACCAAACCTAGTCATTTCCATTAACATGCAGCCTACACCAGGGCAGCAAAATAAGAACAGGCAAATCTGTCAGCAAAGTAGCTTTTGAAATTTTCAGTTGCTGGGATCCTGGTGTAGATAATAAATATTATCATTAGATTTTATTACTGTGGGCCCTTTCATTACTCGAGCTAGTTTCTTATGTTACTTCTGAGCTATCAGATCATAAACACGACGTTAATTTTCTTAATTACTTATGTATGAGCTAAAAATGTTCAAAGTATTCATCAGCAGAGAAAAACTAGTGTTAAATAAAACATTCAGTCTTGATAAGGTCTGCTTTGAAGAATTTTTCTCTGAGTAGCTCAAACTTTCTTAACTAATCTATCAGAATATTTTACCTTGAATAAGTGTTCCATGTAACCTTATCTGGCAGTTCAGTCTAGAAAAGAGAAAACTTCAGGAAGACCTTATAGTTTTTCAGTACTTCAGGTGGACCTACAAGAAAGATGAGGAGGAAAGTTTCAGTGTAGAGAAAAGGGATAGTAGTTTGAAATTAAAAGAGGATGGGAAGATGCTTTTCACCATGAGTGTGGTGAGGCAGTAGAACAGGCTGCCCAGAGGAGTTATGGATATCCTATCCCTGGGGATGTTCAAGGCCAGGTTGGATGAGCACTCTGATCTAGTAGAAAGTATCCACACCCATGGTGAGGTGGGGTGGGGGAGTGGAAACTGATGATTTTTAAGGTCCCTTCTAACCCGAGACAGTCTGTGATTCTATCATTCTATTTAAAAATTCCCCATATGCAATGATCAGATATTTAATAAAGGAAGCTAAATACTTAAGTCAGATATTATCAGCAAATTCATGATGAGGTGGAGTTCACCTTTAAAGACATATGATATAGAAAATTTTCCACCAAATTTGCGACTGGTTTTACTTCAGCAAATATTTCATTATTATTAAAGTTTGGTTAATCTCATGCAGATAAAATAAGTTCCTTAAATAAACAAGCAACCATCATCAAAGCAACAACAATAACAAACAAAACATCACTACATAAGTTTTTAAGGCAAGAAGTACATTGCACTATTGAATAAAAATATAATTAAATTGTCTTAAAGATGGAAAAGGAAAAAAAAAGAAATGGCAAGTTTATTTTAGCAAAGGTTAGATAAGGATCTTAGATCATAAAGTAAATGGTGATTTTTTTTTCGAAATAATTCAAAACAGCATATCTCTTGTGAGTAGGTGTTATCATCACATTAAATCTATCACAGATTTAAGAAGGCCATTGAAACACTTCAAGATGTTCCTTTTAATATGACTCTTTTGCTCTGAAGTAAATAAATAAATATACATTTTTAAGCAAGTTGCATTATATTTTAAATTTTGAGTCATTTTATTAATGAAATACGTGTAGCGCAGTTACAGCCATCTCATTTTTCAGGGGTAGTTAATGTGTCATTTAATACATCTATGTGGCAGGTGACTTCATTGCTGTGAACAATTAGTGAGCATCAGTCAACCAACAGTTCCTCTTCTAAGAAGCAGAATAAAGATTTCCAAATTAATTATACTTTGTAATCTTTTCTGGATGGCCTCAGACAACTATGAAAACTTTTTGAAGATACTTACCTAACTGTATCCATTCCCATTATAGCTGGTAATGTCTTAGATCTTTTCCCACACTTCATACTTTAAGGTATATCTCTTGGATAATGTTTTAATTTCAGTAAGTGTTTTAGCATGCATGAAACTGCAGATTTCCTTGGTCATTCTGTGATGTGGTGAAAGATGATGAAATACTGTATGTCATCAGAGGCTTTATGGGGCTGTTTTTGAATATAGTTTTAAAACTAGGCAATGTTTTTCTGTTTTTCATGTTCTCCTTTGAACAACACACAAAGAAGGAGAAAAGACTGGTCAGAAAAACTAAGGTTGAAATAAGAAAACAGAAAAGGCAAACTTCAAATTCTGGAAATAGAAAAGTTGCTTCATTTTGAGGTTTCAGTTAGGTAACTGTTGGGGTTTTCTGAATAGATTCTTACAGATAGCTCTGATTCGCGTGGCTTCCATCTGAACAAGAGAATACTACAGGGTAGTGCCGATGTGAACCATTATGAAGGTAACCAGGCTGAGCTTCTGATTCTTTAGGTTTAGGAGTATTCTTTTTTTTTTTTTTTTTCTTCTATTCTTTTTTATTTTCAACACTTTTTTTAATATTTAGACTTAGATAACAGTCGTAGACAGATAAGGCTTCTCTGACTGAAACTAGTATCAGAGTGAATGTTTATTAACTCACTTGGACAATAAATTCTCAAAGATCAGTTTCCACAGTCAGATCTAAACCCTTGGTATTGTTAAAGTATCAAAGAACCATGTAGAAAAACCATGTGATGGTGTTTCTAACTTGAAGTGTTTTATAGATTTCCACCAGAATTTTTCAACACAAGAATTTTTCTGCTTTAAACTGTTATGAAGATGTTTTTGTGTTGTGCAAATGTTATTTATGAAGTAAGAAGTTTTATTATTTACTCTAAGCAACATAAGCAGCTATTTTTATCGATGCAGTAACTTAAGTATAAACAAACCACAACAATTTGTATCATTGGCTTTACAAACTCTGCTTGTAAAGTATTAATTAAATCAAATAAAAGCTGAGAGTCCCATGAGAGCTGAGAGGAATATACTGGCATCTTTTATTTATACTGTTCTTTTAAAAGCTAGTTTTCATGTATATGTATTTATAGATGCACACACACTTACTCTGTTTTGTTTTTGTTTTCTGCTGGTGCAGCTAATGCTTGATGGAAAATTTAGAGGACAGTGTTAAGTAATATGTTCAAAGAATCCTCAACTCTTTGTCAATTACAAAAGTGGTGACTCTTCTCAAAGATTAGAATAACAATTTTTTATCAGTGACTCACGCCTGAGACTGAAGTCATTAAATTAGATGGGAAGAAATTTCCAATGATTAGTTTGTAATCAGACTTGAGCAACAAGTCCAACCATAAAGGTAATTACATATTCCTCTGACTTCCAAACTCTTTTGGAGTTAACAAACCTATCCTTTACTTACCTTTGTTGATGTAGATGAAACAAGAAAAGGAGGACTGGGTAAGTATTCTGAACATTTGAACTTGATCTCACGATGGGTTTGATAAGAGAAAGTTTTGCAGGTAATTTATGGAATTACTGTATTGCAATTGCAATTGCTATGATTGGTGGCAGGATTCCTTACATCGGTAGGACACTCCAAAAAATAATACCTTCTCTTTATTTCCATGGAAACTACAACAGAAACAAAGAGCACAGAAAAAAAAAAAAAAAAAAAGAACCAACCAACATGATTAGATAGAGCAAATTCTTAGCCACAAAGTACTACTTTTCATCATGATCACTATTATTATCTATACATTTGTGCCACTGATGAACAAGAGCCTGCATGTTACGTTTGTAAAAATCTGCATGGCCATCCAGAATGTGGCTTGTCTTTCACATCACTGTCACCACTGCTGAAATGCATCACCCACCAACTCACCCACCAAGCTGATGTTCACTGTTTGGCCTAGCTAAATGTTCAACAAGCATCAATGAATGTCCATAAGTCTCACTTATGCACATGCAGGAATTCAGTTACACACTTTTGCTTCGTACACACTTCCATGCATTTTGTCAGACTGCCTTTTGCTGCCATCTGTTACGCAGCAACAAAATGAAATGACATCCTAGGAAAGTTCAACAGTCACCTCTGATGCCATGGACCAACATAATTAAATAGGACTGTTAATTTCAGAGCAGTCCTTTCAGAAGGCTTTTCAGGAAAGAAAATACATTTGGGACAGAGAATTGGTGATCAAAATATCACAGCTTTTTATTAGACAAATGTCAGATAAAGGGACAAAAATAACAATGATTTCAGTGCTGAGATTTTGAAATACTATTTTGTTTTTTTCTTATGAAATATTTGCAATGATAAAATAACATGCATAAGATAGAACTTATTATGGATTGGATTATGCTGAGTTTTCTTTCAGTTATCAAGGTATTTACAAAAACTACTTTTTAGACTGTCTATATTCACTTGGTTTTAATGTGTCTGTTTGTGTATACAATGTATATAATGTATATAAATATATAACACATATAGCAAACAAAATGAAGAAAAATCACTTGTTAGTTATTTTGTCTTGGGTAAAAACAGTGATAAGCAGATCATAAAAGTAAGTTTACTTGTAAAAACAGTATTGAGAAAATAAACTGAATATGAGCTTTAAGGAAGAAGAACAAGGTCTTCTGATTTGGAATAGTGTAGAATATGATTTTTTCTGAGGGACATCTGTAATATTCTTGGAGGCAGAACATACGGCTGGATTAGATAGATACAAGGTTCTCTTAATATTCTGTCAAAAATCTGTCTGCTGTAATTAGTATTGGAGTCAGGGATTAAGCACGTTTCTACTTGATCTAAGGCAAGCTCCAATGTTTATAAAAATCTTAACTAAAATAACATATTTTTTAGGTCTGTTTTTAAATCATATTTCATCCGACTTGAGAATTATTGGTTTACCAGAAGTGAATACTGTCACTAAATATTGAACAGTCTAATGATGAAGAAACTAAAATGCTTTGGGTTGCTTGGTTTGGCACATGGATTTCTTTGTGGTGGGTTTTTTGTTTGTTTGTTTGTTTGTTTAATTAAGAGATGAAGATTCAAGCTAAGACTACCTTTAGATAAACAAAAAACCATTGGAGTGATAAAAAATGATAGAAGTGAAGCTAGTAGCTGGACCTTTTTTTTTTGAAAATGAAATTATAGCTTCACAGAATTATAGAATCTCAGAATCACGTGGGTTGGAAGGGACCATCAAGTCCAATCTCCCTGTTAAAGCATGATAGTGTGTCACACAGATAGGCATCTAAATGGGTCTTGAATATCTCCATAGAAGGAGACTCCACAACCTCTCTGAGTGACCTGTTCCAGTACTCCTTCACTCTTACTGCAAAGAAGTTCTTCCACATGTCAGTACGGAACTTCCTGTGTTCAAATTTTAGGTCATTACACCTTGTCCTACTGCTATGTCCCACCAAGAAGAACCTGGCCTCATCCATTTGCCTCCCAATTCCCTTTAGATATTTATTTTGATATTTTATCTTCTTTCCTTTAATTCTTACCTAGACAATCAGATCATTTTTATTTTACTGATGGTGCATTTGACTTACGCTGTGTTTTCTTACGGGTAATTTAATACCTTTTTGTATCACCATAACCATCTAAAATCCTCTTAGAAAATTGTTTTTCCTTCTCAAAGTGTTCTGATTCATTTGTTCTAATTCAGTTTCAGGTATTTATTACACTTTTGCACGCATACTGCCTGAAAGCATTTGTACTCAAGAAAGTGCTGTATAGCAAATTATGCAGAATTATAAAATACAAACTTAATTTAGGGATAAATGTCTAAAAGGATTAAGGAAAAACATTATCTGAATGTTGCATATAAAAGGTTATTTCAGTATACTCTTCCATTGCTGATCTTGTTCATCTGTTTCATTTCAGAAAGGTGACAGATTACTGTTTTAATCCTTGTTGCTTGGTTTATATCCTCAAAATCTTTCTGTTTATCTTTTTCTGATAAAAAGGCAGACAAATCAAATATCTGTTCCTGCATTTTCTTAAGAAAAATTTTCTGGTTCAAAAGTAATATCATGATTTTCTTTTTATTCTTTTTCAGTATATTGTATCATTGAAAACTTTAACTATAAACCAGAAAAGAGATAATCTTTTGGAACCAAAGAATCTTTTAAGTGTTTACCACATACTTTGCTCTGACTCACTGCTATTTTATTTAAGTAACACTGTAGTTTAAATATACTGAGCAAAGTAGAATGTGTTTATTTATATGATGTTAGCTTTAGGTTAATAACAGAAGTTTCATTTGTCTTTATTTTTACTCTTCTACTTCTAAGTTTAAAGCAATGACAGCTGAAGAGGTATTTCAGAAGAATAGTGGAATTTAATGAAACATACCATTCTCAGTGATCACTGACTTGTAGGTAAAGCACCTAAATTCTACAATTAGTTGATGATAGAAATGTATACTTTACCTTTAAGCACTGCTCAGTGTTCTACAGATGTTTACTTTTTATTCTAATAGCTTTTGATTTAAAATTCTGTTAATTTTAACTGTTCATTCCAAATTTAAACTTGTGTTTGATCCAGTTTGATTGCTGATATCTGCATTACTAAGCAATGAAAAGTGTTTAGACACAAAAGTGTTTAGTATCAATAGAATCTGAATGAAACCTAACAGAAGAAAAGGTGTTCTATTATGGTTAATCAGTATTTTAGCTTCACATCCACGTGGATATTTTACTTGACTCCATTAAGTTTTTGAGATCCCAGTGGAGGTATCAGATGATTGCTTTCAGAGCAAGAAGATACAGAGATGATTGGCCCTAAATATCATCAACATCTCACATAGGTTTTCAGTATTAAGCTTCAAACCTAGTTTTTGGACAAAAATTTTTCATCTGTCCTAAAACAGATCATACAACAGGAATTTGCATATGATCTTGTATGGTATGTAATGGATACTACTTTATTCCTTTATAAAATTGATTTCTGTGTATACCTCATACTGTCTCAGACTATACTTTCATTAGGACTCTGTGTCCATAAAAGTTGAAAAATGATCACCAGATGTATTGAGCTGAAGGTAAATTCAGTAAATGAAAGAAATAGTATAATTTGAAAGCTTATTTCTGATATTTAAAGTCTTTTTCTTTTGTTGATTTTTAACATCTACTCTCAAATAAGTTTAAACTTATCAACGGCTTTCTCTAAAATAATAAGATTAGATATGAAGGCATTGATGACAACTTTAAGAAGTCCTTGAACATTCTTATATTCTTTTTTGGGTTGCTACTGGGTTTATAAAATTAAAAAGTATCTTCATATATCTTCTACCAAACCGTATGCACGAATGGAATGTAGAATGAATAAGACTTTCACCTATTGAAATGACTTTACAATTTTTAATACTAAGCAATAATGCATTTTTTAGTGAGTGTCCTTCAAATTTATTTTCTGTTCTAATGAAGAAATTTCAGTGGGACAAGAAATAGGAAGTAAAGATTTTATTTGATTAAATCAACCTTCAGTACTAATTTCAAACTGTTCAAATATTGCATGAATACTTTTCAACTGAATTTTGATTTAAAACCAGAAACACAGAATGTCTGAGAATCTGTGTGTTGTCCTTATTTGGTTGGTTGGTTTTGTTGTTATCATTGCAGCTGTGTTTTAAAGCAGAAGGCTATAATTCATGTTAGTGGCTAAAGAATCAATTATTTTGTGATTTTGAAGTGCATTTTTTTATTTGAATTTTTATTTTTCTGCAAAAAGGCTTCTCATTGGAACAGTTTTCAGCAAGTGCTTTTGCATTTTCTACTAGGCTTCTGCTCTTTACCATTTTATGAAACCCAAGAAGCTGATCAGAAAGGTAGCAATGGATAAAAGAAATGTAGTATCAAATAGGTAATTACAGACAATGTACTCATTCTCTATTGCTAGCAAGTGCCTTGACAATTAACATTAGAGGGAGGTAGAACCTTTTTTTAATCTATTTAACAACCACTAAATAGTATATTCACTAGTCAGTGGCCTTGTTCCTGTAGGTCAGTAAACATGGCACTACCTGGTAAATAACAGTGTTCTTCCACATTAGATTTTTTTGCTTGTTTGTTTCTACAAAAAATTTACTCTTTGTTTTTCCTTGCTTATTCCTCTAATGGAGCTCTGTTTGCCTACAGAACTCATGCATGGTAATGCCGCCGAAGGGGCAGACCAACATGCACAAACCTGCAAGAATTGCGTGCAGTCACTTCATGTATTAGGGAACAGCACTCAAATGTTAAGAAATAAAATGTCGTAACTTCAGGTTGCATTTCTCAAAACTCATGAGTTGCATTATAATCTGACTAAGTTGTTATCTGTAATAAAAAGCTTCAAATCATTATAGCTTGCAGACCTGGCACACTTCAGTGCTTGCTGTGCTTCTAGTGCTTACAGCTTTTTCTAACACCTAAAGAAGATTTAATATCATTTCACAAATACCAGATTAAAATAAGAAAAATCATGCTGATGGCAACCATTTTCTGTCCCCACTCTGTAACAAGCCAGTAGTACTTGGTGGCTCAGATGAGGCCCCTTGAGTTCTTATGGAGACTAATTATTCTAGCGCATTTTCCCAGAACAGTTACATGTCTCACTGATAAGGACAAATGGCAGTGCTTGTGATTCCTGGAAAAGTGAAATTTCATGTACAATAAAGTAAAAACTTTGAAATGAACACATTTTATTAGTTCATTGTTAAGTACTACACATATTGCATGCTCCGTGCCTGAGAGAAATCAGTGGATTTTCATATGAATGACTCAAAGTTGAAATACTTGATGCTTTGACAACTGCTTCATTTTCTAATTTTCTGGTGTCAAGGAAGGAAAGAAAATGTAAGTCTAATATACTTGACAAGTAACATGATTTTGAATCGCAGCTGTGTTCTCATTCTTATTCACACTCTAATGAGAATTTAGCTTAAGAGATGTTTCCTTTATGTGCAGTTCTCCTGTGAATATGAACATAGTGTCAATTAGAGTTACTTCACAGTTTAGCATCCTTCTCAGAAGTATGCCTTGTATCAAGCAGCTGTGTGAGTTACTTTTAGCTTTCAACATCTGTTTGGGTACCCTAAATGTTTTTCAAGAATAGCCTCAGTTGGTACTTGCTAGTTGGAAGAGATCATTTGAATAAAGTATGCCTTTTTATGCTCAAAAGCATTTAAAAAAATGATGATAATGACAATTAATTGCATTCTTGAGGTAGTTATGTTCTCCTGGAAATGCATTATAATTGCTCCTCACCACATATTCAATTCTTGATTTTTCTGAGGTATTTATCAAGTAATTATCATCAGATTTTGGACATGTTTCTAACTCAAAGTGCAACCACCTAATTTCGTATACATACGTGATAGTACAGTCCAGCATCACATCTCTTGGCTCTGAAATCATTAAATCTCAAATTTTCTACTGAACATCTGCAACGTGTCAAAGAGGTAGAAGCTTATGCACAGTTTTCCACTGACACTGCAGTGCTACTGATTTTAGTGTCTAACACTACTACATTTTCAGTTCATGGCATTGAGGAGTGGGTACCCAAAAATCCATCACTGGGCTATTACATTTGAGTACTTCCTTGACATTAAGAGAATAAGATGAGAAAATAGATGATGGTACCAATATAATTGAAGTTCATTGAAGCTAATTTGCTGTGCACAGCTTTTCTTAAGATTGTCCAAAAGTTAAATTTATCACAAATTGACAAATCTACACAAAAAGCTTTTGTAATTCCAAAATAAATTCCTCATATAAGAGAGAGCAGAGTATAGCACAGAAGATAGAGAAACTATAATTGCAGGCGATTTTCAGCATTGAAGTGAGTTATTCTGTTAATAAAGGAGTTTATTGTCTTTTATGTATGAATTCAGTTATCAGCTGAGATTATTTCCTCTTACCTAAAGTTACTATGAAGTTTCACTTACATTATAACCTTACTCCCTTACATTGTAAGGGTGTGGAATAAGTGCTTACCATGTCTGTACAACTCCTGTGTTTTTTGGAAGCAGAAAAAAAAAAATGGAAAATCTAACAGTTTAAGAATGGATTGTAGAATCAAAACTATACGTTGTATATACTCACTAATTTTTAAATATAATAGTTGTGACTTTCAGAGCTGTAAATTTAAGGTGGTTATCATGTGCATGGAAATCTTAGATTCTTTTCTTTTTATTTTTAAACAAATGAATGCATCTATCATCTATTTAAAAGTCACTCTGGGTAAATTTGATAAACCTAACAGATATGAAACCTTTCCCATATGTCTGTTACTAGGGATCTCAAAGGTCTGAAAAAGGGAGAGGCATTTCCTAACAGGTGTTTCCTTTCTGTAATATAGCTTACTGGAAGCAGACAGGTGGGATATGACCAATTGAACTTACAATAGACATGACAATTTCCTTATGTTCTTTCATATGCAAATAGTGTTGTACTAAGTTGTGACATCCAGTGCAAGCTATCTGTTTTCTTTTTTTTTTTTTGCCAGTAGTCTGGTGTCAAAAAATAAGTGCTTCTATTGTTGATCATTTGAATTGCTGTTATATAAGAAAACTCATCTTGAACACAGATGAATTTACACATTAAAAATATGTGTAGAGAAGAGAAGGCTTACCATTTTGAGAATTATAATCTTCTCCTAAAGAAATGCAGTATACTTGCAGATGCAATTGAATGCATTTCAAAAACTGAACACTTAGGATGTGTTCTACAAAATCTCTGTAATCCACCAGCAAAAATATTTAATGAAAAATTAAGACCCCCTAGAATGATCAGCAGAAAGTTCATAAAATTCCTAACATATTATTAACATATGGTGGCAATGGTGATGAGGAGACGGTTGGACTAGATGATCTTATAGGTCGTTTCCAACCTTGTGATTCTATGATTCTATGATTCTTGCAAACAAGATGAACCTTTTTCAGTCCTTCAGTATTAAATTATCACAGTGTCATGAAGTCAGCTTAAAACATGTTACTGGGTAATGATTTCAAGTCAATTAGACAGCTTTTGATGTTGAAAATTTTTAAAGATATATCTACTGTCCTTCTAATGAAAGAATGAAAAAAAATGTAGCACTATTTAAATATGTGATATCAACAAACTTTGGAACAGGGGTGTTTGGATAAGTCTGAGCCATAAAACACACAGTTCTGTCATTTTACAGGTTTAGAGAGACCAAATTGATAACTGAAAGCTTCATGAGTCTCATGGACATAGGTTAGGATAATCTGAAGCCTGGTCTGACCAGAAAACAGCAGGGTTTCATGTAGAGCCATTACTATTGGCCTTTTCTAATCCTACTTCAGAGGAAAACATCAGGAAAAGGAAGTTCATCTACTTCCCATAATAAGTAGAAGAGGATGGATGCATATATAGCTGATCCTGGAAAGAATACCTGCACTAGCAAATGAAGCACTTGGCACACAGTGCAGATGGGAACTAATGTAGTTGAGTTTTATGTATGTGCAGAAACAGGAAAATGCAAGCTCTATACTCGACTTACAACATTTTATGATTCTGATACAAATAATCTTTCATTATTTTGATGTAGAAGGAAAAAATGGATGAAATTTCACCAAAAGTTATTTATGGGCATTGTGGGCCATAGAGAAATACACTGAGAAATTCTGCCGAGGAAAAAATGTCTTTTTAAAAATGTGAAAACAAAACAACAACAAAAGTCTATTAAAAAATGACTAAACGCTTACATCTAAGGCCAATGCAAAAAGGATAAAGGTAACCAGAAATTGTCTGTGCTGAATTCTGCTTAATAGCTATGAAGCCACTTTTCCTTGTAGTATTCTCTCTTGAAAAGCATTGCAGGGAATTTGCTGCCATCCTATTGTACGAACACAGTGGTGGAGAAAGTGCATGTTTCCAAGCTTCTGGTGCACGCTGCCATGGGATAATTGACAAATATTCTTGGCTGTATGGTGCATCTGACTGTGTGGACAGTACATAGTAAAGTGATGAAGTTTTATGCTTTTTATTATGCTCCAAATGTTTATTCCAACTTAAAAAAAAAAAAAAAAAAGCTCAATAATCAAATACTTGAGCTTGTAATAATAAGAATGTATTACTGTTCCTCTTCAGCTATTCTTTATCTTTTTGCTGTGAAATACCTGTTCAAATTTAGTCTTTCTATTACTAATTCTATTTGCAAAAGATGTTAAAACATTTTTTTCCCTTAAAATCTCAAGTTTCATGCAAATATTTTTCAGAGATATTTAATCAAGTAATTCTTGATGTATATAAGGCCAGATACGGAGTGGTTATAGTAATTATAATGACTATAATCAAACCCTTCAGCAGCTGAAAGGATCTTATAATGTAGAATTTCATTTTTATTCAATACTAAGGCAAATGAGATGGTTATTTCGGTTCATAATCAGATATCAGTTAGCCATTTTAGTTTCCATAATAGTCAGTCATTTTATAGCCACATTCATTTTTTATTATTTCAAATAATTCCTTCAAATCACATTTAAATAAGATTACTAAACACTTCTGCTACAGATCCAAATGCTATTATTCAGAAGCTCCATGTGGAATATATGTGCTTATAGCATAATGAAAGAGATCCCCACAGTTTGAATATTGGAAAGAGAAGCTATAATTTTGAAGCTGTAAATTCATCTTATTGAAATGCATAGTAATTAAATTTGAGTAAGCAATTGCTCATAACTTCATTTACAATAAAGTGATGTTATTAATTAGGCTTTCAACTCTCTTTAATATTTGATTTATATGCTTTTCTCTAATTAGTTGCTATTAAATTTTATTTTTAATGCTGAACAAAAAGTATATGATGTATATGTACATTATCCAAACTCATAGATTTTAAATTACAGAATAAACTATGAAGTATATTAAGAAAGACTCAAAATAAACAGAGGTGATGGAATCACAGAATTGCAGAATGGCTGAGGTGGGAAGGGCCTTCTGGATGTCTTCTGGTCCAATCACTTCTCCAGCAGGGACACCCAGAACAGTGCATCCAGGCCCATGTCCAGATGCTTTGGAAGTTCTCCAAGAAGGAGACTTCAAAGCCAGTCTTGGCAGCCTATGCCAGTGCCCTGTCACCCACGCAGTGAAGAAGATCTTCCTGATGTTCAGAGGGAACCTCCTGTATTCCAGTTCGTGCTTGTTGCATCTTGTCCTGGCACTGGTTACTGATGAAATGAGCCTGGCTATGTCCTCTCTTCCTCTCTTTGGGTATTGATAGAACTGATAAGAACCCCCTCAAGCCTCCTCTTCTCAGGCTGAATAATCCTGTTTCTTCCTCTCATAGGAGAGATGCTCAACTATCTTGATTATCTTGTACAGCCAGTATCCTCTCATAATTCAAAAGTATCCTCTCATAATTCAAAAGTTTATTATCTAATTTGTATAACTTCAAATTGAAGACAAACCCCAAGGATGGGATGAATAGTCTGTTGTAAAAAGTCACCACTTTAATTTATCAATTCTGCTTTTCGTTGCTGTATTTTCCAACAGTTCTTCATACGAGAAAAAATATTAGATTAATTTAAACTTAGACAAATTACAATTTTTTTTCGTAACACTGAAGAAATCCCTCATAAAAAAATTCTAATAAAGATTGTGACCATCCCCTTATCTTTCATCCCTGGCTAATTCCTCAAGCCTTGTTTTCACTTGTTGGATATTTTTGGCAGCTCTTTCTGTCTTTGTCTTGATAAGCTAATTTGCTAGTTTCACTTCTCCCTCAGTATATCTCATTGCATGTACTTTTTGGTCTTTTTTCCTGGACTTGCCATACCCTCAGTCTTTTTTACAGTTTCTAGTTACTGAAGATCTTTTTAATGCAGAAAGTGTCAAAAACTCACCAAACAAAAAAACAAACAAACAAAAATCCCACAATTTAAATATCCCTATGTATCACATTTGAAGTAAAAACAAGATAGACATTTGTGTTTCTCTGTTACCGTTCAAAATACTGGTACTGATCTACCTTGAGCCATCTGACAGTCTCTGAGAACTAGGCCTCAAAAATCTGTTTTAGATGGTAGTCTCATTATTTAAAGAGGAGCATAAAGTTTTAAATAGATATTATCAAGCTAGCTCTGCTCTAATGTGACTTCAGGCTTCTCACTTTTCATTTTTGATGATCAGTAACCTCTGCCCTTTCCTTCTGTACACTGTTTAATTATTTGTATGTGTGTGTGTTTGTGTTTGTATGTACGCACTGCAACACCTACTGCTCCTCAGCTTTAAAGTGGAGTCCAGGGCTTTTGTAAATATATTTGAGAGATCACTAGCTTTGTTATGAGAATCCATCTCCTTTTTCTACCTCGTAATTCCAGTCCTTTGGCTATAACTATCTTTTTCATAGCATAACTTGAGTACGAAAAGAATGTTTGCAGTTCTATGAGGAAACTGTAAACAACAGAAAAAAGAAGAAATGCAAAAATTTCCACAGGAGTCTGTGTAAAAATAAAAATCATACTGTTATTTGTGGCTTGTGCATATCATTTCCAAGAAGATAAACATTCGCATGAAGTGACTTTACTAGGAGTTGCCAAGAACATCTATATAAGAGCCTGGCAGTCATATTCACAGCTTGCAAGTCAATCTGATAAGACAGAAGAGAATTTCAAATTTTAAAGAGTTGGCAAACAACTCATGGAAAAGTTGATAAAGTTATAGGTTACTCAGTGTATGTATTGAGCCCAGTCTCACCCTGTGTGAAGACACTTCCTGCTCAGTAGAGTAGTACATCTTTGCAAGGATGACTGAAATCACAGAAGTAATAATAATCACTTAGATTTAAACTAAGTCAAGAAAGCCAACCTATAACAGTGTAAAGCTCCTTAAAACTTATTTCACCCCACTTGTGTAGATATAAAATATTTATAGATCTTGAGAATCTCACTGAAAAGATTGTCTTCTCTGTCTGAAAATCAGTCTGTGGAAGTATCAAAGGTAATTTCTTTTTTGATAACTAGCAGTCCAGGTAATTACTCAGGAGACTTGATTATACAGAAAATACAAAATTAAATAAATTTAGATACTGAAATCTTGAGGATAAAAATGACTATTATGTAGAAATGTATTGTAATACCACTGTGCAACTCTTCACTGACTTAATTAGTACCAAAGTAATACCCTTCAATCCATTCACTGCTGTTTTTCCTGCATCTTCTGCTGTAAGAGCTATATAACTATTCAAATATCTGTGGTTTTAAGGGGGGACTTGAAGGTTAGCTAATAACTATAAGCATAGTGCAATAACAAAAGCAAAAAAACTACTTGAAGTCAAATACTTTCAGAAGTTATCTAATACAGTTAAGGGGAAAGCCACTTAAAAATAGAAATATAAAAGCTGGAGAACAGAACAGAGTTCAGTAGCTTTTATTTTTCTTTTAATCTCTTTGTAATATTTAAATATCAACACTCTACACTGTTACAAAAAACAAATGTTCTATTCAGACAGAAGGAGCAAGAATTCATCAGCTGAAGTCAGTTATATCAGGGGTACATTTTGGAAAATGTCTTGGAGAGGGGCAGTCTTTGGAATAGTTTTTACAAATGGCTTTTCACTAATCCTGTATGCGTGAGCAACTGCAATGTTATACTTCATTAACAATGACAAGAGGATATGAGAAGTTTGATAAATACAAATAGCCTAATGTGCTTGTTCTCTAATGATAGAGTTAGATTAAAACTGTTCATTGGATGTTTGTTTATTTGAGAATTACACTGTCCAGATGAAGGAGTGGAGCTTGACATATTACAGAACTTCTGCAAACCTGCAACAAATGTAATGTGAAGCACAAATGAGAACTGTGAACAGGATATTTGTTCTGAATGATAGTCTTCCTGTCCAAGAGATAATAAAATCAGATTATCCTACTTCTCCAGAGCCTTCTCAAACTGGTTTGTTAGCTGAAGTTAATAAATCTTGATTAGTTTTTCTATCACATATAATAGTTTCATCACTTCCAATTAACACAATGATCCACTACTGTCTGTTTAAGATACTTCTTAAATCTATTTTATCTCCAATTTGAACCTAGTTGAAATCATCTCTGCAAGACGATAAAGTTAAATTACTCTCTCAGTCTATTGTACATCATTGTAAGAATCTGAGATTTGAAGCAAATGTCAAGAAAGTGTTACTGTGAGATGATCCTTAAATATTAATGAAGACTTAGTAAAGAACAGAAAATAAGTGTATGATTGTGTGTATCTTTAACAGTAATAGTTATGAAAAGACATGATGGGCCTCATACAAATATATATTTTATTCTATGAGATACTCAAGAGGAAGTTGAGTTTGCTTTGGATAATGGCATAGGAAAACTGCCAGAACCACATTAAAAATCTTCCTTGCACTTAAACCTATCTTAATATGCTAGATTTGCTAAATTACTTCCTAAACTCAGTTTATTTTCTGAAATCTAATCTTTCACTTAAAATTTCTGGTCTTTGAATGTTCCTTAGAAGACTTTTTGACAGCTCAATTAAGAAGAATCAGTAGAAATCCTCAGGAGTGAAGTATGTCACTGTATCTGTGAAGTATAAATGAAAATTAAATAAAAAAAAGAGAGTAAATAATTCACCTTAATTATTTAAACATATAATTTAACCAGTAATCACTTGCAGATTTTCAGAAATAACTTTCTGCCTCTCTATTGCATAGAACTCAACCTCTTGGAAATAAATTCATGTTATCTAGACAGAAAATGTCAGATCCTTATTATTCTCTCTTCGGTCCACTGTAATCTCTACTATGTGATATATGGAAAACTATATTACTAAATGCATGAACAATGTAATCACTTTTACCTAAGCATTCTCCCAAATGACAGGCACATTTGTTGCAGGCATTAGGACAGTTTCTTTAAAGCCTTTATTGACGGGGCTTGTTTTTCATTTGATCAGAATACTTTTTGTATCCACTACAACGTTTTTCCTCTCATGGTGTCAGCTTCCTTATTAATCAGACCTCAACACATTTTAGGGCATACAAAACTTATGCAATAGTTCCTTTTACAGTGAGATATGAATGCAAAGGATTCTTTCTCCCCTTTGCATTAGTTATCCTTCTGTTGAAAGTGATACCTTTCAACTTGCCAGGAAATGTGCACTTTGATTTTTCACTATTGTGTAACAAGCTCTTCATTACAAGGAACAGCTTGTGCAGCTGCATTCAGGTGGCACTGCAGAGTGACCTGTACTTCCTTTGCCAATCAGAACAATGAACAGTGAAAACATATAACAGCCAGAATGCTGCAGATAACAGAGGCAAAGAATCACAGAGGGAATTGTTTTTTGGCAATGACGATCTTTTCCCTTGATTTAAAAGCCAAAATATGGCTACAATTTTCCACCACCTTGTCATAAGTTCCATGGAAATTGACGTCTGAGCTTTTGGTACAGAGCATAGTATAAGCCTTTCTACGCTTCTCTGAAACCAACAGAGGATGTTTCACATCCTTGCAATCATGTCAGTGAAAAAATATTTATAAAATAAAGCTAAACAGTGCTCAAAACCACTGTTTTTTGAGCACTGGTGAATCAAAGTAAATATATGAACTTGTTATGAATAATAAAAAAAAAAGTTGTAACACTTTCAAAGCATTTTGTGAAGCAAAACTGCTCTTTACAATTAAACACATTTTCAAAAAACTCAAGCCTTTTTATTTCTCAGCATCAATATTTAATATGTGTTAAATTATATGATAGAAAATTTTGGTAGACATTGCTTAGAATTGCCATGGAAGTTCTGTAATGTTACTTGCTATCTATTTTCCTCATACTTTGCAATATTAAACATGTCTATAAAAGGAAGGATAACACAGGATTGAAGTAATTATTTAAATAACAAGTATAAGCCTGTACCTAATACATGTCACTGTAAGATTTATACTGAAATTCTTGTAACAGATAATGTTAGTTTGCAGAAACTTTCTTGATATGCAACAAGTTACTTTCATAACACATCTGACAGGTCTAATCCTCTATTACTTTTCCACTAGTTAAGGACTCCAGGACAAACGAAGTAGATCACAGACATGGAGGAGAAAATTTATATCTAGAAGCAGTGTTCAAAAATTCATGAGTGATGTACACACAAAACACTAATTATCATAGGGAATGCAAAGCAAAAATAGACAGGATCAATAAACATGAGTTTTATTCAGTTAGAAAATTTCATTTTGTAGGAACTAAACTGAAGGTGTAACTAGCTGAACTTCAACATGTCGAGGGAAATCCCAGTGCCTCCAAAAGAATGAATTAAGGCCCAAGGGTGTAATTATGTTTAGAAAAACTACCATGTTGCTATGTGCTACAGGGACAATTCTGATTAGCCTTGATTACCATCAATGTACAAATGTCAAGGTGGGGCTTAGTTTACTGATTCTGGCATAAGATTTTCCATAGTTGTGGGATCTTTTTTTATAATACATTTTATAAATGTAACAGGAGACCAAAAAAAGCTACTATTCCTTTTTTTTTTTCTTTTTTTTTCCTTTTTTTCCCCTATAGAGAATTAAAATGGTGAATTTTCCCTAAAAAAAAAAAAAAAAAAAAAAAAACTCTTACACTTTTTTTTATTATTATTATTTTTATTTTCTTTACTGCAAGAAGGTTGAGAAGAATGTAAACACCTTGAGTGGGTGAAGCCTTGAGTAGTTTCAGCTTAAATATTGTTTCACACTTCTAGTGTTCTAAGTAATGCTTAATATATAACTCTAGCATAATGAAAAACAATTGTTCTTAGCTAACATCCAACACAAAATTTGTTTCAAAATTAATAGCTAACCATTCTTTAATTGGCAAGACGGTATATGATGTACAGTGTCTGCTCATACCTGTAAGAATATGGAATGCCAACGTAGTCAAGAAAAGGAATAGATTTTATTTTATTTAGTAGGCGAAAGAAGAATATAATAAAATACATTCACCATAGAGTTGCATGAGAAGAAAATACTCATTTATTTTATGAAAACAGTGTTTTTCTTCATGTGCAGAGACGCTGCTATGATGTGTCTTCATATGAAGCATGAATTCTCACTTAATTTTCCATGTGGCCTTATTCATTTTTATTTTTTTTTCCAAATCAAGTGACATCTCCAATATAGATATTAAAGTTCATCTGATTTTCTCAACAGACATTTTTGTTTTCAGTCTATCTCTTTATTTGTGTTAATGAATCATCTTCCATCTGAGAAGAGCTGTGACCTTCTCACTTCATCTTCTTATGCCAAACATTGCACATGATTTATTCATGAGACACATAATACATTTTCTGCCAAAGAAACAAGAAGCACCTGAAAGATGGTTGGAAGATGGCTGAAAAGATATAGAATCATAGAAAGTTTACCTGAAAAAGATCTCAAGAGCTTACTTGGTTAATTCTCTGACTCGTTCCAAGATCAACTATCATCTCTCATAAACATTTGTCTAACCTACTCTTACAGAAATATCTCCTGATAGTGATTTGAAACTTCCCTGATCTCTGCTTACTATTATAATATCTTTTTGTCATTAAAGCCAAATTTTTAACTTGAGACTTCTGCCACACATTTTAAAGTTGTAACTATAAGTTGATGCTGAGAACATTGTATTCATTTGTGAAGTAGAAAAGTAGAAAACTGTTTTAATAGAAAAACTGTCAGGAATAATACTAGGAAAAAGGTCAGTTCATCTTATTCTCTTTCATAACACCTTCTCTCAGCGGTTCTTATTGGCTGGTATCAGTGGTGAGTTTAAAAGACCAGTGGATCAAGTACAGATCAATTTAGTATTACTCCTCCCAGTTTTCTCCAAACTTTTTCTTGTCCTTTCCCTTGCTTTTAAATTTCTGCCCATTGGTTATCTTTTTCCTGAAATTTAATCATTCTCGTTTCTCATTTTATTTAATATTTTGGGGCTCAGTATTACTAATCTGTCAAGATTTGTTACTGGATCTACTTGCAAAAATTTTTGTACTGACATTGAAAATGTCACAATGAGTTAAATGACAATGATGGCATTGGTCTGAGAAAAATCTCTGTAGTCATCATCAGATAAAGGACTTCATCACAAGCCATTCTTCTACTGTGCATCAAACTAGTCTTTCCAAATAATTTTTCCATCTAGCTTAACGTTGTCTCATCTATACCATGTCTTTCAGCCTTGTTTATGAAATTCTCATGCAAAAGATGGCCAAAAGTTTATGAATGCATACATGGTATATAATTCTTCCATTTTTCATCAAAGACTTTTTTTCTCCCACAGAGGAAGTAAAATTGCTTTGACTTAGTGTGTGCTTATTTTAAGCGAAAACTATATGAGTTATTTCATTGCCTCTGGCCAATAGCGACTAAATTCTGCATGTCTATCTGAGGAGATTTATTTAGATTTTCAAAAAGTTTCACTAATTAATCCAACCTAATTTTTATTAATGTTTTTTACTGTTGTTATTTTGTTTGCTTGTTTATTTAAGTGCTTGAGTTAAACAGAGCCTTAATTTCTTTTCAGGTACTATTGTTTCTTTTGCTGCCTTACTGTGAGAACTTGGTAACACACTGGCCCTTTTGTTTCCAGTGTCATTGTGCATTCTGTTAAACATAAAGATTTCACTAAACATGAGGAAAATGACAGACTTCTGGTAAGATTATTTATGTTCATGCCTCTGTGCATTGGTTTAAAATCACAGAGAAAGAAAAGTCTCATTTTGAGCAAGTGCATTGCAAATCTTGTTTCCATTTCCAGAATAAACAAAACCTGGAAATGTAGATTGTTTATTCAGCCTACCTTTATGGGAGAGTGACTTTTTGCATGGCCTGATGAAAGAAGGGCGAACGATTTTAAATTAAAAGAGGGAAGATTTAGTTTAGATATTAGGAGAAATTTTTTTACTCAGAGGGGTGATGAAGCATTAGAATAGGTTGCCCAGTGAAAAATGAGGAAGTTCCCATCCCTGGAAATGTTCAAGGTTGGATGGGACTTTGAGCAACCTGGTCCTGCACATGGCAGAGATGCTGAAACTAGATGATCTTCATGGTCCCTTCCAAGCCAAGCTGTTCTATGATTCTTCTTCTTTCTATGAATCAAGAAATTCACATTTTCTGAAACAAAATATGTATACTGATGTACCCAAAGCTGTGTCATATTTATCAAAAGGATTTTTTTTTTTACAGTATAGCAACTGAAAAAATCTCTACCCTCTTTGTGTAGTCATGAGCTTAAATATGGGTAGGGCTAGAATGAATTGGTTTGCTGTCACAAAGATCTGATGAGTGAATTCATGTGAATTCATCTTAGTTACCACTCAGAAACAGCATAACATTTCTTAGAGGGAAATCCTTTCTAGCTTAATCAAGGATTTATTTGGTTAAAAACAAAACAAAACAAAGACACTAAAAACAAACAAACGACAAAAAAAACAACTGAAAATTACAAACATGCCAAAGATTAATCAACTAGAAGAAAGGTTTAAACAGAAATTATTTCGTGGTTCTTGGAATATTAAGCAAATATTTCTACAAGGAGTACAGACTCTATATATGTCTCTCTGGAAGTAGAATTTTGCATGTTGCTAAAAATATCCCTGAAATTTTAAGCAGAGAAGGTCAGAATAGTTTATTTACTATAGGTACAGGAAATGAGAGGATAATCTCCCTCATTTACTTTTATTCAAATATTTCCAATGTATAGTATATATTTTCAGCTTCTGAACATTGAGGAGATGTAGATATGAGTCTGACTCAGCCAAAAGGCTGTGATACAAAAGCTCCTGTCCAGAGAAAACAACAACAATAAGAAAAAAAAAATAATCTTTACCTTTATATGTTTCAGAACAGGATCAATTCTTTCATTTTCAGGCAACGTGCCTTTTCTTTTTCCCATTTCTGATATAGTAGCACTGCATAAGGCATTGGAAATTAAAGGTTTGCTGATGAAAAGAAAGGCTAGTAGGGAAGGAACACTACACTGGAGAAAAAGTTTAACAACAGAAGAAAACAGTTCGCACAAATGTCAACTCCTCATAAATTGAGTACAAGGAAATATTTGACAGAGATTTCAAAATATTCCATAATTTTGCAGAAGTTTTGTTTTCCAAATACACCTTGAAAGCAGAAGTGCGGGTGCTTTAATGATGGGAAATCATCTAACCACACTTAACTACTTGAACAAATTCTTGTAGGAAATTGTATGTCAAAATTATCTCCTGACATTTTGCAGAACTAGGTCTACTGAAGGTTAAGATATTACACCTTACAAAATCTTTTTTTTTTATAACTTTGATCTCAGAATGCTGTACTTGACTCCTAAGAAAGGACAAAGATCTGCCCTTTTCCAGGTTCCTTTTATATTTATTGATTACAAAACTAGTGTTCTTCTGTGCCCTTTGCATTTACCTGTTGTCCTGTTAGGTAAAAGTATTTTTCTAATGGATCTAATAATGCTGATGCATTTTTCAGTTATCAAAACTTTTCTTTTTTGCTTTCTTTCTCTTTTATTTATTTATTTATTTATTTATTTTAATTAAAATCTGAATTGGGAATGAAAAGCAATTACTCAGAAGATCTAGGCTATAACAATCTCTTGCCTCAATGATTGAGAAGGTACTTGTTTTTATAAAATTTATGATCAAGTTTAATAAATTAAAGTGTTTGAATTTATCAGGTAACTAAAAGATGCTATTATTTATCAGGATCATCTTAGAAAATTTTCCAGGTTTTCCACTATTTGTAGATGTCCCATACTCGACTTAGAGCTAACAAGAGCTTTAAAAGAAGAAAAAAAAAGAAAAACAAAGAACAGTAACAATCCTGCTGTGTGAGCAAAAGAACAAATAAATTTTAATTATTATTTATTTTTAAAAAATGAAATAAATCTAATGTTCACAAATTTGCATTTGGATTGCAAGGATGGGGTGTTTTTTGGGCCTGAGTATTCTCTACTGTTGGTTTTGGTTTGGGAGGAGTTGCTTTTGTTTTGTTCTCTTCTATTTGGATTTCATTTTGAAGTATTCTGTCCTCCCCTTCCCTAGTACTGTAATTTTTGTTTGTTTGTTTGTTTTGTTTCTTTTCCAGTTCCCAGAGGTTAGATATTAACATTTCTAACCAGCATCAATTTTTTTGCGTTCTGATTTTCTTATGCTCGGTAACACTGAAGATTTGACTCAAGGTTTGAAACAAGATTAGCCTCACTGTTCATCTGTGGATTGTAATTTAAGTTGATTTGAAATGTCTTTTAACCAATCAGTTTTTCAAACTCCCAAGATTTCCTTAAAGTTTAATAGGGATCTTATGACCTGTTATCTGAGTCTAATATATTTTAACAGAAAATAAAATATAGTTTATCATTCAGTCACACTTACTATAGTTTAAATTTGAGCTAGGATTGAGTAAGGAGTACCTTATTTAAATATAAGTGAAAAAGTTCAGGATTTAGTAATTCATGGTAAACATTAGATTTTCTTAACTTTCTTCATTTTCAAACACTAAGTATGAAAATACTGTGAAAGGAGAATTAGAAGTTGCATATACCAAGTAATCATTTTTTTCTTCTTTCAGATCAGTGGTTGGTGTCCTGTACATTTCCCTTATGCATTTTCCAAGATCCACAACAGTAATATCTTAATTTTTTTTTTCTTTTATTTCCCTCTAAGTTCTGTAATTTGTATCTATTTAGTCAATGTGTATTCCATTGTTACTTATTTCTTCTTTTTTTGTTGTTTCATTTTATTTCACTAATAACTCCACTGATCACTGGAGGGAAAGAAAAGCAAAAACAGAAAAATAGAAAAACAGAATAAGCCAAGCCAAAGTAAATCGAAGAACATTTTCTTAATATGTTTTTGAAAAATACTCAGTTATTCTTTATCTGTGTTCACTGTTGGTTCTTTCTGATCTTCTTATGCAGCAACAGTGGAATTGTACAAGACTGAGTGACTCAACAGCTCCAGCTGTATAAATATGGACAGTGAAATATCTTATCTGCATACCACTTGTTATTGATAGAAAGATGTTTAACAATCAATAAAACAGAATGGTAGTGACAGTGATCTAATAAATCTGACTTCACTTACTCCATTTCGAGATATGTTTCAGGCTATGAAATATCTTGCTGTGAAACTGAGTTTTATCCAGAGATGCCTATATATTTATGTCTCAAAATAACTTTTGGTAGCTTAGCTTTCTTCAAAGGAAATCCACTTTGAAAAACAGAAGTTTGTTGATTTTATTATAACTCATGAGGAGAAAGATGTCTGCTTCTGTTCAGACTGTTTTACCAGGTTTCAAACACTCTTGTGTACATGTACTCATTTCCATTTCAGCACAGTTAGGTTTTAATGATTTCGGGATTTGTTTACAGATTATAGCCCAGTAACATTGCCAAATAATAAGAGTTTCTTCCTGAACATTCTGTGCAAATAAGCTCTTTACAGTCAGGTTAATAGCACTAAATACACCTGCTGATATTTACATTGCTTTTATGTAGCCTGGAAATGATTGTTTTCTTAGTATTTTGTGCAGAACAATAATAAGTACTGAGTTCTGTAGTATAAACAGGGAAGATGGGTACTGTTTATTATCTTACTCTTAAAATGCTGTTTTGCTATATTCATGTTAGCAGAGTGACAGGTTTCCAATTGTACAATTACATGAATTACAAGAGTTGCAATGTACTATTTAGTAATCAAATGTATTAGGTGATGATCCTGTCTGCACAGACATTTGGTATAATATTAAACAAATAAAAATAAATAAAAAAATAAAAAATAAAAGCCTTAGTTGGCTTGAAGAGTTCTTATGGTAATGCAAAATAGGATGAAGTTCAACAAGACTAATTGCTGAGTCTGCACTGTGGCCACAAAAACCCCAGGCAATGCTACAGGCTTAGGGAAGAATGGCTGGAAGATTGTATAGAAGAAATGGATCATTTGTCTACGCTCAGTTAAACATGAACCAGTGGTGTACCCAGGTGGTCAAGAAAGCCGATGGCATCCTGGCTTGTATCAGAAATAGTATAGCCAGTCTTCTTGTAGCCAGCTTTGGTAAGGTCACACCCCAGGCACTGTGTTTAGTTTTGGACCCCTCACTGCAAGAAAGACATTGAGGCCCTGGTACGTGTCCAGAGAAGGGCAACGAAGCTGGTGAGGGATCTGGAGCATAAGTCTATTGATGAGTGACTGAGGGAACTCAGATTGTTTAGTCTGGAGGAGGCTCAGTGGAGACCTTATTACTCTCTACAAATTCCCAAAGGGAGGTTGTGGAACTGTGGAGATAGGTCTCTTCTAGCTATAGGACAATAGGGTATGGCAAATTGCACCAGGAGAGATTCAAGTTGGATATAAGGAAAAATTTCCTCTCTAAGAGAGTGGTCAGGTGCTGGAATGGGCTGCCCAGGGATGTGGGCAAAAGAGACTTCTTATATTTTGGAATAATAAATCTCAAATTATTTATTTGTAATAACAAATAAGTAATTAAGGCTATAGTTTAAGAACTATAGGATAAAAATAAAAGACTAAACTTAAAAAAATATATAGATTGAATGAATGAAGCTGTGAGACAAAGAATGTCCAAATGAATAATATTTAAAATATTTATTTTTGCTTAATGCTTCCTTCTTTTATTATTTTATTGTTCTCCTTTTTTTTTTTTTCCTAAACAAAGCACGTATTAGGTCACTTTTTCTAACAACATTCATCTATTATATATGCCATACTTATGGAAACTCTAGCTAAGCCTTCTTTCCTTTTGATTGCATTATATTGCTGCAGAAAAATTGAAGTGAGTAGTATACGTAATGCCTCTACTAGGATATATTTCAACAACTAATTGACTGGTTCTGTAGAACAGGGAGCATTTGGTAAAGAGCAGAAATGTGGCATTATTTCCTTAGTACAGTTGTATGTTATAATTTCATGCTTATCTTGTTGTTGCTGAGTAAACAATAATCACAATGTTTGTTTTTTTTTTGTTATTTTGAATTAGAATGATAAGCAAATATTAAGAATGTGCAGTGCCAATTGACATTCTCTATTGTCATCTTTGCACACAAGTGTTACTTCATGATTGCAACAGTTTTCAGGCATAATAAATAAGAAGTGTGTAGACATTTCTGTGAACATAAAAATGTCACAAACATCCTGAAGCAAATGCATCATTCTTTTAGAGAAAATTGAAAGATCTGAAATAAAGAGAGAAAAGCATATGACAGAGGCAGACAGTGAGAAAATTTCTGCAACAAACTCTTCTTTAATTTTGTAATGTTTTTCATCAAAACAAACCAACTTTCCCTTATCACAAATTCAGTCTGCAGCTCATACTTGTATTGCAGATTGAGTCTTCATATAGGTTGTCAAGTCAGAGCTTTTTAACAAGCAAATACGCAATAACTGAAAAAGAAAATTACAGTAGAGTCATCTAATTTACCTTCATACCTCTTATAAATCTGAGTCATATTTTTAGTGTATGTATTAATAAAGCAAATGCTAGAATATTTATATTAATAATTTCACTAGCTGAAAATAATGGCTTAGTAGATATTCTTTTATATGCAGTTATATGCAGTTTCACTTAATGCAGTTGTATTGTCTTGTCAATTAAGAAATTAACCAGAAGGTCCAGCTGATTGGCAGTTGTTGAAAGTAATTCCAATCTACAAGAAAGGCAAAGAAGATCCAGGCAGTTACAACTTGCCAGTCTAACCTCCACACCAGGTCATGATGCAGATCATCTTGAGTACCACCAACGCAGCACGTACAGGAGAACCAAATGTTCAGACACAGTCAGCATAGGTTTATGAGAAGCAGGTCCTGCCTGAATAACCTGATCTCCTATGACAAAATGACATAACAGACAAAAAAAAAAAAACATTGTGATTATTGTTTACTTGGACATTAATGAGGCATTTGGTGCTGTTTCCCACATCCTTCTTTTGGAGAAAATGGCTGCTCACAGCTTGAACTGATGTACTGTTCCCTGGCTGAAAAACTGACTGGTAGCTCTGTCATTTTGAATGCAGTTGAATCTGCCTGGCAGCTAGTCTCAAGTAATTCTCTCCAGAGCTCAGTATTGCAACTAGTTTAGTTTAAGATCCGTATCAATTATATGGGTGAGAGAATGGAGTGTTACCCTCATTAAGACTGTAGAAAGCACCATGCTAAGTGGGACCATCAATCTGCCTGGGAATAGGAAGGCTCTGCAGAGATTTGGAGAGGCTGGATTGTTGGGCAGAGTTCAGTCATATGACATTCAATGAGGCTCAGTGATGCACTTGGGTCACAAGAATCCAAATGCAGCAGTACAAGTTTGGGGAAGTGGCTAGAAGGTTGAACAGAAAAAGACCCAGGTTTGCTGGACAATAGCCAGCTGAACATGAACCACCAGTATGCCCAGGTGCCCAAGAAGGCCAAGGCAGCCTAACTTGTATCGGAAATGCATGCAAATACCATGCAAATCAGCAGATAAGACCAGGGAATTTTGTATGGAATTGAATAACTGCTTCAGTGGTTGGAAATGATGGTGGCAATGTGAAATAACACAGAGTGTATACCAGGTGCATCCTGTGATGCACAGCAACAGAAAGAGCACCATATCCAAGTTTGTCAGGATCTACTGAACCAGTATGTGATCTCATCATGCCAGTGCTGAAGATCTCATCATGATATAGTGTCACCACTAGGAGCCAAAGTCAAAACTACAGTGCATGGAGTGGTGGCATGTGAATTCCCCATCAAAGAAAATGTTCAAGATGAAGTCCTTAGTAGATAACGCGAAGTGTGCTATCTTTTGGGTTAGGAAACAGGTGATCCTCTGGATCCTGGATTTCCTGGAACCCTGACTACATCATTACACTGACTAAGCTGATGGCTCAAACATCCAGAGTCAGTTCTGAACAGAAGACTACTTTTCTCTTGTTACACAATAGCACCAGGCCCCACACTATTTCAAAGACCTTGGAGAACACTGTCAATCCTGGATGGATTGTCTACCACACCCACCATATAGTCTATATTGGGCACCTTCTGACTTCTATTTGGACAGATGCAAGATAAGACTGCATGGACAACATTTGCCTAGCAGAGACATCACCATAGCAGATGTGAAACAGTCGGTCACCTCCAGTGGTGCAGATTTTTACAGGTATGGCATGCAGACTCTTGTTCATGCTGGTGAAAATACATAGCTAATGCTAGTGACTACACTGAAAGAGAGTATTTGTTGAGATCTTCCTCTATCCAACTGTTATTGTGCTCCTTAGATCTGTTGTAGTTACTATAGAAATTAATAGGAGGCATTACTTCAGGGTGACCTGCGTAGATGATTTTATACAGCTACACCATCAGTTGCAAGAATCATAATTATCATGGGATTCAGATGAGTATAGCTCAAGAATAGAGTTGTATCTGAAATGCCGTGCTAATATGATGCAATTGATTTTGTTAACATGGTGTTGATTCAGGAAAGTTTAGGAACTTATGTGCTGAAATCAATATACTACTTATCTGAGTGGTGTGTTTGATACAGCGGAAGGAAGGGATGCTATCCAGAGGGACACTGATAAGTTTGAAGGATGGGTCCCTTGTGAATGTAATGAAGTTCAACAAAGCAAAGTGCAAGGTTTTGTACTTGGGTCAAGGTAATCCCAGATATGTGTAGAAATTGGAAGAACTCCTTGAGAGTGTCCCTGCTGAGAAGGATTTAGAGGTTGCAGTTGATGAAAAGCTTAACATTACTCAGCAGTGTGCACTTGCAGTTCGGAAGGCCAATGGTATCCTGGGTTCCATTACAAGAGGGGTGGCCAGCAGGGTGAGGGATGTGATTGTCCTCTATTCTGCTCTCGTGAGGCCCCAGCTGAAGTACTGCATCCAAGCCTGGGACCACCAATACAGAAAAGATGTGGAGTTTTTGGAGAGGGTCCAAAGGGGGGCCATGAAGATGATCCAAGGACTGGAGCACCTCTCATGTGAAGACAGGCTGAAGGAGCTGGGCTTGTTGAGCCTGGAAAAGAGAAGACTGTGGATAGATCTCATTGCATCTTTTAAGTATTTAAAAGGAGTTTATAAACATGAGGGAAATCAACTTTTGACACAGGTAGATAATGATAAGACAAGGAGAATGGTTTTAAACTAAGGAAGGGAGATTTAGATTAGATGATGAGGAAGTTTTTCTCAGAGAGGGTGGTGAAGCACTGGCACAAGCTGCCAGGAGTCTGTGGATGCCCCACCCCTGGAAGTTTTCAAGACCAGGTTGGATGGGGCCCCGGGCAATTTGATCTGATACTTGACATAGAAGATGGCAATCCTGCCTGTGGCAGGAGGGTTGGAATTTGATGATCCCTGACATCTCTTCCAACTAATTTTGTGATTCTATCTGAGCTTTTGTCTAAGGGCAGAAAACCCATATACCCAAAAGCACCTATACAATGATTTGACTATTATATTCAGTGCTTGAGGAACCTCCTCTTCTTGTACAATATCTTTTCATCTCTAAAAAGAAACAGTCCCTAAAAAAATATTCAGGAAGATTTGAGGATTCTTTCAATAGCTTTGCTGTGAGGCTTCACTTTTCTATTTGTCACAACAGAAAGACTGACCTGCCATTCCAAACATGAACAACCTCAAAATAAGTGTGGATTTCAAGGTAGATGTAATTATGTTCACAGAAAAGCTACTGAAGCCAGTAGCATTGGCAAGCATTTGAAAAACTGAGAGTTACTCTGCATTTTTTTAAAGGGAGAAGAGATACTCAAAAACAATTATGCAATTTAGGAACACACAAGCTTTTTTTGTTGTTGTTTGGTTGTCTTTTCTTCTTTGGTCTGTAAACACAGGTAGCAGTAAAGTTTATCATGTCTATATCTCCTGCATCATGTGAACTTATATTCAATTGTGTTTTGGATGGCTTCATATAGAAACTGAATGTTCATAAATAAGCTTTAAAGATAGTATGGCCTAACTTACTATGAGAATTGTCTCTGACCAATATTCAGAATCCTAAAAATTCAAATTTATTCAGCTAAACCTTTGACATATTCAGTGAAGATGATCAGCACTCATTTCATCTAATTTCAGGCATCTCCTGACATACTTCTACAATACTACGCATCATAATTATTTCAGAAAATAATGGTATTGAAGAGAGTTAACTTGGAGTTGAATACTGGTAATGCAGTTCATACTATGAGGCAAACATATTCTCAGTGCCATGTGCCCTATGCATTTTTGTTGTTTTTCCACTCAAATGCATAGGGTGTAAGTATTGCTAAAACCTAGATCAGGAGGAATATTGGTGCAGAAACATGGCTGATGAGTTGTTGCTGTAATGATAAGCATTTTATGTACTGCTAATATCTATTTTCTAATGAAAGATGTTTCTGCAGGTACCTAATAGAAAAAAAATAATCCTACTACTTTATAATGATAGATTTTGTTCATTCTATTTTAGATATAGAGGCCATTCAAGGCAAGTTCTAGTACAAGATTTAGGTACTAGAAGAAAATAAGTTTTGGCTGCCAAGGGAAAATTGTGATTGTAAAGTCCTGACTCACCTCCTGAGCTGGAGACACCTAATCTCTGTAAGCTCCTCAACTTTTGATGTTAAATCTCTTCAGTACCTATTAAGTCACTGCACGTGCCCAGAATTGTCCTATACTTGGCAGACTTACACAGTTCAGCACTTAGATCATGTCTGAGCTCAGTTTAAATTGAGAAACTAGGTGGAGTGAAGCTTGAATCACCCCAAAAGCGCAATCCAGTAAAAACACTCCCAGAGGCCACAAAACATGGCAGGACCAATCTCTTCTAACACTAACCTAAATTAGGTCAATTTTTAACTACAGATGGAGAAGAGATAAGTATTTCCATGTTTTCTATACTGTATGTTGTCTAGTAGAATATCATGTATCATATCACACACCAAACAAGTTGGACATGGAAATGTTCACTTTAATTCCTTTACTGAAAACTGTGATTTACATCTTCCACCTTCTACATGTATCTCTTAGTTACTAGGCTATAGCTTCCTGAAGTCAGAGGAGACAATTTGAATCTCTTTTGAAATCTCCCTATGTAGACAAAGTTCAGGGTATGTTGGACTAGAGAGGAAGCACAGGGTAAATTTGACTTTGCAGTCTAGTAGACAGACTACCTTTCAGTCTAGCTCATGCTACCAAAACCATTTTATGTATTCAATATGAAATGTTTTGGAGGTTTTTTGTTTGTTTGTTTGTTTAATTATACCTTTATTTTAATCTCCCTTTTGATACTTTAAGATTATGTGTTAGATTCCTTCCTTGTGTGCCTTTACTGCAGTTAGTGTTATATCAGGAAATAATTTTGAAGCTGTTTATAACCCATGAAACATCAAATTAGGCAACATTATTGAGGTCTGAGGCATCTAACTAAGCAAGTTATCTGATGTCAAAGGAAATCCATTTATTACATGTTCATTTTGGTCAAGTGAAATTCTAGCCCGACAGATAGATAACTCAAATTTAATTAAAATCCAATGAAATGAAGAAGTCTACAAAGAAGTACCTCAGTTTATCAGACATAGTACCTGTGCACGAAAATTTGGATCCAATTGTAGCCAAAACCTAAAAAAAAAATGGGTAAAAATATATAAATTATTACTCTTAACACTCTTAACTATAGGCCAACTGATCTATAATTCACAGCTTAATCACAGCGTAGACTAATTATATGCTTAGCTCTAAAGCCTTTAAGAAAGAAAAGCATTATTTAAATATGTCTAATTAGGTGAAATATCTGTTGTGATTTAGACGCATTTGGCACTAGAATGAAAAATACAGAAAAGAAAATATCTTCCTGTATTCCTCAACCAGGTAGCCTGTTGTCCTCTCAAGTATCCAATAAAATTAATGCAGTGTTATGACTACACCAAGTTTGACTGGGGAGTTAAGCGCTTTTGAAATCTATGTAAGTGTACAAAAATATCTACATTTGACAATAGTCATAAATTTGTCATCTCCAGTCATCTATTTCTATCTCCAGTCCCCACATCTGTTGTGAAGATACAGAAATGAATTCTTTAGGACTACTATAGTGTTGTTTTTTTTCTCATCTCTCCTTCTGAGAAGTTGCTTTTAAATAGTCGTAAAGGAAATGAAGGGTGTCCATATATCCCTGACATAAGAGGGCTTCATGTCCACTTTGTGTTAATACCACTGATTTTTTTAGACTTATTTAGCATTTATGTTTTTTTTAGAGGACTCATAAGACCATTGCACAACTTCTATGTATTAGAGATTTCACGTTTCCACCTGTATGTAATTATGAATGTGGCTTACATGTGGATCTTTTTGGATTTATTTGGACATCTTTGTTAATATTCATATTCAAATGAATCCTGCTTATTCTTCTACCAGATCAGGGGAATTTATTTCATTTTATTTTATTTTATTTTATTTTATTTGCAAAAGGCAGCAAAATATGAATGATACATCTTTAACTTCCGTTCCCTTATTCATCTTACTTGATTTCCAACCTGGATCTTCACAGTGAATTTTGTTACTTTCCTGATTTCATAAATCCAAAATTACTGCTATAAGTCAATCTTATTCATAACTTCTTTGAAACCTTGAAACATTTGATTTCAAGCTATCAGGAGCATATATCATAAACTTAATTCTAATATTTACGAACAGGAATGTTTCTTAGAATTATAAATGCTTTTAGGCTTATAGCAGACAGAAGGGAAATCATGAAAAGATGGGGAAAATCACAGCAAGGTGCTGTTCAGTATTGCTGTGCTTATTTCCTTTACTTCTATCACTTGCATCCACTGATTTGCCTTATATATCAGCTTGCCTGGTAGGAAGCATATGGAGAGGGTATGCATTGCATTTACAGGTAAGGAATTATTTCCATCTAAGTATATTATAAGCAGGTTAGGATTTCCTACTTTATAAAGTACGTTTTGGAAAAAGTTATAGCACAAGTCTATTTAATCATTAGATCTATGAAGAGAATAACTTGAAAAAGTTTCAGAAAAGGAACCTGGCCATTTCATTTTGTGTTTCTGCAGCTTTATTGCAGGAAACAGCAACATGAACTATGTTATTTATAAAACAGATAAAAATGTGGAATATTGTCAGAGTGTTTAGTAGACACAAAAAAAAATATGTGGATTAAAAATAGGTCTGGACACGTTAGTGGAGTGTAGGTGGATTTAACTTCCAACCTGAAAGTACCTGATCTGATGATTTCAAAGAGCAGAGGGTAAGAACTGTATGACTATTTTTCTGTATTTTCCCAAAGGGTTCGTCACTGGTCAGTCATAAAGACACACAAGTTGCCAAAATTTGCTGAATCTTTCTGGCAGTTTCTTTACGCGTGGCTTCCCTATTTCTTGGTTAAAATTGACTTTGTTTGGAAAATTTATTTCATATGTACAGCTTTCAATATCAAACTTAATAGTAGAGGTGTTTTCGTTTTTTTCAGTTGTGCTCTCAGCAGAAGCACAGTATATGATTGTGTTCCCAGACACTTTTGGTATAAATTAATGAGTAGAATATACAGCATGGCAGTTGTCAGATCAAGAAGTCTAAAACAAACAAACAAATAAACAAACAAGCAAACAACAAAAAGAAACAAAGACAATTGAAAGTCATTTGAAAGTTATATTCCATAGCTGTGTTACTTCGCAAATAACATCAGTAAGTGAAGCCTTGTGACAAATACCTCACTTGTTTTTCCCTTGCCATATGTCAATAGTGGAAGTAACAGAAAAATAGCATCTCCTTGTTTGATTGACATGCACTTTTAAACTGCTTGTCAAAAGTGCATAATTATTTAAGTAGCATAAATGTGCCAGTCTCCAGATTGAAAAGTAATTTGAAGACTGACAAGTTGTAGTGCATGTGTCTTGGTGAGAAGACAGTTAGTAAAATAGTTAGAAAATAAAACTAAGATAAGGGAAATGCTTGCAAACCTGACCATGGTTTTGCCTTTATATTACTTTATTTGATTTTGGCTAGACTAAAGCAAAAGTAGCCAAGCATGCTCTTCAAGTTTTTTAAGATTTAAATTTCAAACTAAAAAAATCTAGATTTTGCTTTAATTTATTTTTCAACTGTGGAATCACTTCAGCTGGAGTAATCTTTCTTGCCTGAAACAAATCTTCTCTTATTCTCCTTTCTGATTGTTTATGACTGGTAGCTTCCATTCATCATTACTTCAAAGTTATCAGAGATGAACAATTTTCTGCATTGTGTTTCTACCAAATATTTCCTACACATCGATCAAGGAGCAATTTAAACATTTAATTTCAGGACTTTTTGTACATATAGAGATAAGGAATCCAATAATGATATATCCTAAACTCTTTTTAATTCTAGTTTCCAATCTATGTGTCAGTGTGTACCAGAGTTGAAAGGTTTGAAGCAGCTTGGGTAGAAATCGTTAGTCTATGAATTATTTACTAGAACATTTTTTAAATTCTTCTGTGACAGTGTGAGTTGTAAAGAAAATAGAACTGCCTTGTGCTCTAATTATGCCTCCAAATGAAATTCTGAAGAGTTAAGACAGAGAGAAAAATGATACATTGACATGTTCTGGACAAATCTGAAGTCAAAGCAAATCTTTTGTTTCATGTCTTCTGTGACAAAGGCATCTTGCAAGGACAAATGCTGTGCTATCTACTGGTAGCACTGAGTAAGGCTAAGAGCTAGCTAGAAACTTCTGAAACAACCATTTGTAGCTTTTAGGCAGCAGCTCAAATGTTCATCTTTCAGTCTCTGGTTTGCAAAAATGTCTTTAATGGAACAAGACACTCAGAAGCAGGCTGTGAGCACAAAGAATGTGGGGATAAGGCATTCAGGAAGGAGAGAGTTGCCTAAGCTTTCTTTTCTGTCACCTTCATTTAAGGAACGTGCAAGATTTCTTTTGAAAATCAGTTTGAAAAAGGAACTGATTCAGGATCAAATTATTCTTGTATTCCCTATTTTGCTCTTAAGCCACATGACCTCCCCTTCTCAATACTCCATAGATAAGGAATATTTGAACTGCCTTTGAAGCTGATAAGGCTTTAAACTTAGGTGTTTGACATCAAGCCACTGCATTTATGCTATCTTACTTATTGTTTTCTGATCTGGTTGAGCAAGAATTCTGAACATTAACTAAGGTTCTCCTTATTTTGATTTCCAGATCTCTTTTGTACAAATACATTTGAACATTAACTAACCATAATATTAGAAAGCATGCAGAAGTCACTTACTTGTGGCTAGGATGCCACAAAAATATTTGTATTATCCAGAGGTTTTGTTTGTTTGTCCATAAAATAAAAACAATATTTAATATTTTGCAGGAAAATGAGAAAATGATATATCTCTTTTTATTTCATTTTTCTTTCCCTTTATTCCCTTTAAGTGAATGCCCTAAGTGAATCTACCTTTCAGTAGCACATTTTCTTGTCAAAAGATTTTTCTTTTTAAGTTTGATTTTTTTATAGCCTGAAAAATGTTTATCTTCACACAAAACTACAATAGATCCTAATTTAATCTGTACTACTTAATATGTATTTTTTTCTATTTAATATCTCTGTCACTCAAATATGTGATCTGCCTTTGTGAATTGCAAAGCTGTCTTTTTTTTTTTTTTTTTTTAATGATAGAAAAATAGGACAAAAGCCTCTTATTGGTTATTAAGATTATCTAATTCCAAATAGTCTGATTTTAATGTTTTAATTCAAACTCTTAATGAACTCCTACTGAAAGTTTTGAATGACTAATTTATGATGTAGCATGAAATGCAACTGCTTGGTACGCTTGTTTACAGGATATTTATTTATCCATGTATGGACATTTACACAAAAATCAGAAACACAGCATTGCTTTGATATCAGTTATTTTTATATAAAATTCCAGAAAATATTTTTTCCTTTTTTTTTCCCCCCACATGATGATTGACTGGAACAGGAAATAAACATTCTAAGTCTCCCTTGATATCAAATATAATTCAAAAGTTAAGTGACTACAGATGTATCCTTACAAAAGTGTGAGTAATATATTCAAACAGAGGAAAAAAGGCCAATTGATTTAATTATCTACTTTAACTACTCTTTTTCAGTTGTTCACTTGACAGGAAGAACAGCTCATGGAACAGTTAAAGACAATTTCGAGCACATGGATAGAGAGAGAAAACCGAAGTCCAGAAAATGACTCTTGAATAGAACTATCTTTGGCTGTTTACAGAAATACCATGGTGGGCAAACGTATAAACATAGACGATCCAGGATGCAAGAGAATTAATAACAAGACAATATTATTAACAATAAGACAATGTGATTAATAGATAATGTTTGAATTAGACCACACAGTGCTGTATTTGTACAAGCAACTTGTTTCACATATATGGAATTATATAAAATTAAGTTAGAACAAACTGCAGAACTGAGTTCTGTCTGCACAAGAACAGCTTCTTCAGAAGTTGTAAAAAGACCCTTACTACATGTCAAAGTGTCAGTGACATCAGCTGCTGTTCTGTTTTTCTGATGGAATGTGTCCTTGTCCTTTGAGGTTCACAGTAAACAACATTCTCTGGCAGATCTTAAGGAAGAAAATCTGCATGTCCCATTAAAAGATAATTACAATATAGCCTCTGACAGGAGACAGTCTCTTCTCGTGCCTTCCTTGCTAGAAATGTCGTCTAAGGGCAGTAGTTTTTTTCCTACTTTTTCAAATTGTTAATTTTTTTCTTTATATAACCTCAGAATGCTCTGAAAAATTGCTTATATTGATATCTGAGTGTGCCTTCCAAAAATAGATCTGAAATGACAGTACTCTGCAAATTGATAAAATATATATTGCTATTATCTGCAAATTCTTGTTCTACTATCCAAGCCATTATACAAAAGTCTGGTAAAATATTGGAAATGTATTGAAAGAGGAACCCCTAAATATTAAAAAGTCCTGCTTAATTATCAGCTGAAGAAACACATTAGAAGAAACATATCCAGGAGGGAGTGTGTAATTTTTGCAATTAATGCTTTCTATTAAAAGTCTCAAATAAATTTCCAGGTATTTCCTTCCATGTTCAAAGAAATAAAGCAACTTTGCTAGGCAACAAATTTATGGCTGTTTTCTTCTGCATAAATTTCTACAATCAAATTTAAAGTTAAAGATAGCAGGACTTTGAACACTAAACTAGATAACTGAACTTGAAACAAGGAGATGTTAAACTGAATCTACAGCTACATAAAAGTTGTTTAACTGTTCACAGATTGGAGGTGAATGAAATTCAGGGTCTGCCACATGCTTTATTAATACTTCTAGTTCCAACACATTTGAAAATACAGGAATGTATTTGGTGCTTATCGTAAACTATGGTAGACTTCCACATGGTATCCTTCAGACAAATTTTCTTCATTGCTTTCAACAGTAATTAAATAGTAACCTGAAAATTATATTACATTGGCAGCTGGACTAACATTTCAGATAAAATAATTAGCTTTTTCCTGTTCATGAATGGTTTGAACACCACTAACTTCAGCATGTGTCTAATTTAGGAGCATTTGCTGTTTGTGAATGGAAGATGTAGTCACATTTGTTGTATTGTCTTCCTGTGTCCTGTCTTTCTAGTATTTATAGTCTGGGAAGGTCAAAAGCAAAATAAGGATTTTGTTTGTTTGGCTTGTTTTTACTTTTTTATTTTTTATTTTTTTCCTGCTGAGAATTATTCACTGGATAATCAACTGTAGTAAAAATAGTAGCACTATGTATTCACTGAAATTTTCACAGACAAATAAATAAATAAATAAATAAATGTTGCTATCTGGAAAATAGCCTGAAAACTCAAATTATCGCTTATGTATACAGAAAGAAAGCATTAAATGAAAAGACATGACTAAAGTCAGCGGTGTGCAAGGCATTATGTTCAGGGTGCATAGTTACTCATCTGTTGTTCCCTGCAGATGTAACAGCTGAGGCACTGTTTTCACTCAGCTGGGAGAGAATAGTTTTAAAATCCTTCTGGGAATAAGAAAACATTTAAAGAAAGCCTGTTCTGTCTAAAACAGATAAACTGCATGTAACCTAAACTCAAGGATTATTCTTTGGAATAACTATGGCTCTAACCCTTGTTATTCTATTCTAGAGACTGAATTATTTTATGCATATGAATACTATCAAGACAAATGGTATTTATTTCCCAGTTTGGATTCTTTATTGACTTCACTGCTCAAATATTCTGTACTTAGTCCTGTACTTTCCAAAACCTTTCTTGAGTAAACCTGTGATTCAACTCCCTAGAAATTTAAAAATAGCAAGTCTTATCTACATCTACAGTAGCTTTACATTCATACAAGTTGGTTTTTAAAGTAATCACCAAGGATGCTGGAAACAATTTTTGATACTGCCTGAGAACACCTGAGCCATCATTTGTGAGGATAATTCCAGTAAGGACAGAGAAGATTTCGTACTTTCTAGTTCAGTCTATCCATTCAGTATAAACTATTTTCTTGATTCTGAAATACAGTTTCAGTATATAAAGTATAGAGTATATATTTATATATAAACAAATAAATAAATGAATAAACAAATAAATACATTCTATACATATATAAATCTTATTGTGTGCTTTGTGAAGGGAATATAATCCATGCCAAGTACGCTAACATTTGAAATAAAGACTACTCTATGATTCTATTTCTCCAACAGAAAAAAAAATTCTTTGCAGTAACTTTTTTTTTTCTTTTCCCAGATTTTCTCTTTTAGATTGTAGTTTACATGCATTCATATTGTTTCAAACTTTTGCAAAAGCAAAAATTTAGAAAAGTAGTTGTGAGATAATTTTCTTTAAATATTATTTCTTTGTTGAGATAATTTTCTTTAAATATTATTTCTTTGTTGTAGTTGTGGTGCAATTACTAAGATTATAGCATTTTGATATCAGGCCTTTTGATGCCATTTTCCTTTCCTTGCACCACTTCATCCTTTTCTCCACTGTATCAAAATTGAAATTTAGGCAATGAAGTTGGAAATATAAACATCTTTATTTGTATTTGCTAAAAATATAAGTTGCAGTATTTGGCTAGGAAACTAGATGGTGCTGATATTTCTTCACAACAGAATGCCCATCATATCAAGTCTATTAGTGTAATATTTTATTTGATTTAAATAATAGGAAAGAAGAATGAAATGAGAATATCTTAAAGTACAGTCTTGGAGTCAAGATGTAGGCCAGTCTGAGAAGCATGCAGGATCTGAAAATGAAATCCTTCAGATTAATAGGACATGGAAGAAACAAAGCTGTTCAATCTAACTATAATAGTAAAAAACTTCAAAATGTTATAATTACAACAGAATTTAGAAAACTCTGCCACATATGTTGTGTGCCTAGTACCACATTACTGTAAACATGTCAAATCCATGTTAAGTCTCTGCTGTTATGCTAATGACTGTTTCATTATCCATGAGGCAGAACAATAAGTAAGATTTGAGTGAACAGATTAAATAAAATTTGATAATTAATCATGGTGACATAATTAGATATACTTATTTATATATTTCAGAAATAAAATGGAAGAGGTGAAAGAGTTACATAAAGTATTGTAAAACCAGTAAATTGAATGAATGATCTCTAATATTCATGGGTCATTTCAAATCATATTTCACTTCAACTCAGTGTTTTTTTCCTGCTAAGAACAAGAAAATTTGCATTTTAATTGTGATTCCAATTCGTCTTTGAAGACTGATGGGGGCAGAAACTTCATGAGATTTCTTAGAATTTCTATAGAAACCATGAGAGTAGATTTAAGAAATTTCAGATTAGGACACAAACTAAACAGAACCTCTATCCTGAGTACTGAAAAACAGTCAAAAAGCAGGAGTTGAAAGCTGTGCCAGACAGAAACTTCCTTAGTTGTCAAGTAAAAACAGAAAATGTCTGTTGAGTACTCATCTGTTTTTTCAGATTTTGAATCCGCATGAATTTTAACATCATATTCAAGCTTCCATAATGTTTATGATAGTAAAAAGATTCACTGAACTAAGATGTTGCCTATGATAATAGGATATCAAATTTTCATTGTACTTATCTAGCAGCCTTCAGTTTTAAACGTCAATCCTGAGCATATGTGCTGTTATTCTTATACTATGTGGAACCACTGGAATATGTTGTTGTTCTTTTTTTTTTTCTGTTATTAAAAAAAAAAAGTCATGCACCTGGTCTCTGAAAAGTTACTTGATTTCTTCTCTTCACTACTTTTTAAGCAAAAGGAAAAGCTGTGAGTAAAACAAGATTTAATGTGCAATACATCCTGACCTGCAGCACTTACATCAGTGTACTAGCAATATTCACTGTTACATCTGCAGGCTGATTTTTTGTTTCCTTTTGTAAGTATTTAATTCTTGAACTCATTTACTGTTTTAGAATGAAAGCAGCAGATGGTTGAGAAGGAAACTTATTCACTGTTTAATTTGATTTTTTTCATTCTGATGATAATTAATTAGAGCCTCCCAGTTTCTCCCTTTCATGCTTTCCTCTGAAGCATTTTAGACTGATTACTACCAGATGAGAGATACCAGATTAGCTGAGCTGATGCTTTCAATAGCACTGAGTTCTCATTTGCCTTGCTGGTGTATTCTCCTCCTATACTTTGATTCAGCCAGTCACTAGATTTTTAGTTTTGAATTGATGTTTTCTATGTATTGGATTAGCAGAAACTTTCTTTAATTGACTCATTTGGAGCTGGTCATTCTGCTTTTGGTGCCTCTGGTGGCATTGTGAGCTGATGTGTATTCTGTCAGTACAAGGACTCTGGAGAGAAGTTTGATTTTTCCCTCTTCTCTTTCTATACCATTGTAGTCTCTCCTGTTTAACAGTAATTAAAAAAAAAAAAAAAAAAAAACAGTTTAATACAGTGCTGATACTTTTTTCAGGTGAATCATGAAGTGACAGCTAGAGAACCTTCTCCATTAAAACTGTTGTCAAAACTCTAATTATCTTCAGTATACCAGGATTTGAATAAGCATTCAGAACATCTTTGAGGAAGGAATTTAATACTTTTTTTCCTGAGATCTTAATAGTCATAATTACTTTTCTAATGTAATACACAAATTTTCTGTAAGTTTCCTATTCTTATTTCTACTGAAAGTAGTGATTCATTAAACAATGGTTAAAATAATGTGAATATTGTCCTCGAACCTGAACAGTTCCTTCCTTTTTTTTTTTTTTTTTTGGAAAAAAAAACCACAAAAACACTATTATAAAATGTCTACTATATCGAGTAAGTCTAGTATAAGCTGAAAGCTACTGAAGTCCTAAATTAGATATAGTAAACAGTATTGGAATTAAATCAGATTATTGGTGTCTAAATATAGCAGCATTAGTACAACTATATCTGTTCAGCAGAATAAATCAGAGAGGTTACGTACAATTAAAAACTTTGCATTACATGTAATATTTGGTAAAAACTAAACTAACTACAGAATATGTAAATATCAGTCACAACAACCTGTTGTGATTCAAACTTTCCTAATCTTCATTATTATGACTCTTCTTATTAGAACTCTGGATTTTTAAAATTATTTTTTAGTCAGCATTTTCTATTTGAGATAAAACATTAAGATGCTAATAAAAATACAGTTTTTTTCCTTTGTAATATTTCACTCTAAGATCTAGCTGAAAACTTTCTACATTGAGCTAAAAGATGTTTTACAAAATATTTTTTTTCTGAAGCCTCTGTATAATTTAAATTAATAAACAAAAAATTTATTTCAAGTATGTAGCTCATGTTTTACAGAATGAAATAGATACTGAAAAAATAATATTATGATGTCACTTTAATAAGCCTGAAATTGAGCTCACAAAACTTTATTCTTCCTTACTATTCACTTAGGCTCTTCTAGAAATTGTGCCATCTTTGTAGTATCTAGCAGCAGGAAACTGAAGCTAGCTAGGTACACAGATCACAGTAAAAGTAATGCCTCCTATTTATTTCTATGGATACTACAAAAGATGCAAAGAGCATAATAACACTATTGGATAGAGCAAGTTCATAGGAACAAAACACTATTTTTCAACATAGTCATCATTATCAACTATGCATTTTCACAAGCAGTGATCAAGAGCCTGCATGTCATACTCGTTAAAATCTGCATGGTCCTATGGAACTTGGCTTGTTTTTCACGTCACTCTCACTACTACTGAATGCACCACCCACGACCTCACTGTGATGACATGCACTGTGTGTTCTCCATAAATGTTCAGCATCAGTGTCAGTGGGTGTCATTTTTTATGTGTGGAGGAATTCAGTTAAACGTCTTTGTTTCCTATACACTGCCACATCAGACTCCAGTTTGTCAGACTGTCTCTCTGCTGCCATCTGTCATCCAGCAACAAAATGTAATGGAATGTTATCCAGAAGCTTCAGCCTCTATTGCCATACTACCAGCGTTCACCTCTGATGGGCCAAAATAATAAAACAGGAAACATTATTTTCAGAACAGCTCTCATACATTCAAACATTAAACAAAATATCAATTTTTAATTATGAGAATAATTTGGCTTTAAAGCAATTTATTACATTCTGTCATAGATTCTCCCATATTATATTTTACTTCAAATGGTGTATGCCATCTTATTTAAAAAAAATAATCAAACTAAAATTTATGTAGCCAATGTTATATATAAGATAAACACTCATTCTTGTAGTGCCTTTTAATACTTACAATATGTACATTTCAATAATCTTCAACACAAAATGGATCATGAGATATGAAATTGCATCAATACAGACACCGATATGTTAACAATGTGAAGGAAAATAATGTAGTCAATATCCCTATTCTTCCATGGGTGATTTCCTCTGTGTGACTTATAGATCACGTATATGCACATATAATTCCTTTGTCGTTCCTATATTATTGCTACTTCTGCTCCCTATTTTATAGTTATCCACATATCAAGACTGGTGTCCTATTATGCTATCATCTGCTTTGTCCGCAGAAAATTGAGTGACCATCTTGGACCATCTCAATTCATTTCTGTTCTTCCTCTCAATTAGTGTGCATGCTTTCCCTTAATGTATAATTTCTCTATCACTTCCATTGGTAGGATAGAGACAATAAGATTGAAAAGATGATTAAGTCAAAAAAGGCCTCAAAATAAATGAATTAAATAAATAATAATAAAAAAAGGAATGCAAGACAAATTTATAATATTGTAATAAAATCTTCAACGTCAATAAATCCATATTGGACTTCACAACCGCAGAATGAATCCTAACTACTAAATTTAAGTTTAATAGGTATATGCATGTATGCATATATCTATATGCATACATAATATACTATGCATATATCCATGCACAGTATAGACATAAAGCTCTGTACAGTATTTATATAAATTACTGTTAAGAATTACTATGGAGGAAAACAGTCTCAATATTTGTCAATGTGTTGTAAAATTAAAATTGGATGCTAATTAGAAAAATGAATTTAGCTTGCTGTAAAGCTGAAGTTAACATCTTGCATGGGTCAAATATTCCATGTTGTTCAAGATTTGATGCCTGACAAATGCATTTGTGCTCTATTCTCTTTATATTTCAGTTGCATCAAGAGACCCAATCAATGACAAATATAGAACAAATAATAGGAGGCAGTCCCTGAGGAAGGAATCATCTCACTAAACCTTAGTGATTGTATCATTCTTTTCATAAGGCATGTCATAAGTTTCAAATTCAGATGTCTGATAAATAAATATTAACTTCTAAATTTCACACATACGTAAGTTTACTTCAATAACAAATTCTATATCATATTGTCATGAGGTCCATTTATTTCATTTTTAAACTTCTTGTTCAGTTTCTAGAAAAGATAGAGTTGATTTTTGATGTTCAATTTAAAGATATTAATATCTTTTCAAGTACAGTTGTCATTTCATATTTCTGAGCAGTAGTTACATATTTCACTACTACTATTAGTGCTAACCAAGAGAACACTGGAAGAAAAACTTAGAAAAACATCAGAATTAAAAAGTCTGCAAATGATTGCTAGCCTTGCAGGAGCTCAGATTTGCAAAAGTTATTGGAGGGAATGATTTCTTTCCTGATAATAGTCAAGGAATTAAATTGTGTCAGCTTTGTTCTAATTGTGCTGCTTTCAAGTATTTGAGAATGGTAATAACTTTTTTCCGGAGGGTCTTTTCAAATAGATGGGAGTGGGGACTTGGGCGGAAATGTAACATTAATACATTTCTATCTCTGGAATTATCACTGTTTAAAAAATGAAGAAATTGTTCTGTTTATTTCTCCTCTTCACTCAGGGTGTTTCTGTCACTGAATTCCTCTAGGCCTATTTTGTTAGTTTATCCTCAGTGCCAGCATGACCATCACAAGTAGTTTTGTTTGTCGTAGTCAAGATCAACAGATACCTCAGAAAGTATGACCTTGACAGATTTCACACACTACATAGCACTGGAATGGTCACTATCTGCAAAGAGCCAAAGAAAACAGCTTCCTCTGACTTTTTTTAGTCAGCAGCATAACAGTGCTACCTATTTAGGACGTTCACATACTTCTCCATGGGCATAAACAGTACAGACCAAAAGTCAGTGGAAATGGGGTTTGCTGTGCTGTAGAAAAAAGAAAATAACTTGTTTCTGAGCAATGGAAGACCATGATTTCCATCCCACTCATTTACTTTCCCAATTCACCAAAGTGAAACTGGAAGGACTTTTTAAATATCTACAGAGATGTCACCAAAGGGAATTTCTATTGCCCACAAACTCCCTCCATCCTTATCAACAAGGACCTAACTCCATCGCTTTTAGTCACATTTCATTTTTTCTCCCAATGTGAGCTATTAAACAAACTAGAAAGAGACAAAACCTGTGGTCACTCAAATTCTCCCTTTGAGGAAGATCTCCCAGGCACTTCTGAGTATTGTAATAGATAAACAATTTGTTCAAAAATAAGTGTACTCAAAGTGAGATATAGTATGAGACTGTTAAATACATTTAGTGTATACATGAAGCTAAAATTAGTTAAATTTTAAAAGTGTGAGGGCAGGAACTGACCCAGTGAGAAGAGAGGATACTCTGATCACTGTGATTTGAGACCAGCACCTGGTGAAGATCAAGAGAGCCTGTGATATAATGTTAAGACAGAATCATAGAAAGCAAGTATGATTTTATGAATTGCCCACAGATACTTCTCTTATAGATAGTGCTAATTGGTACTTTGATATTATAACACTTCCGACACTGGGGAAAATTCACTACCTAAAAATGACTAGAAAAACATCAGAGAATTTTCTTCCATATTGGGTTGTTCTCATAAAGTAGGAGAATACTGTGATAGTCAGCATCAGTAATTGACCTTACCAAATCAAGTTACACACATTGACATTTTTGTTGAGATTTTTCATTGTTCTTTTTGTTTATTCAAATGATTAGCAACCTGTGGACTTTGCACAAGGAAGACCCTTCACACTTTGAATTCACTAATTCTGAAATTGTACTTAATGACAGTGACTGAGAGAATCTTGAATCATATAGCAGCTGTGATTCATGCTGAACCACAGTACATATCTAACTGTTCATCTTTGATGAAAAAGTGCTATGATGATAGCTATAGTGAATTCTCAGTAGAGTAGAAAGCTGGGAGGAATGGCTGACACTATGGCTATGCTTACATATTCATCAAGACCCAGACAGCTGGGTGAAGAAGTTTATGAAGTTCAACAAGGGCAATATCCTACACCTGGTGATGAACAACCGCATGAATCAACACAGTTAAGGGATGATGTGTTGGAAAGTATCCCTGAAGAGCATGACCTCGACGTCCTGATGGACAACAGGTTGACAGTGAGTGAGCAGTATGCCATTATGGCCAAGAAGGCCAATGGGAATCCTGGGGTACCATTAAAAAAAAAATGGCCAGCAGATTGAGGAAGGCATGCCCCCCTCTTCTCTGTCCGGGTGAGGGCAAATCTGGAGTACTGTCCAGTTCTGAGCCCTTCAGTTTTAGAATGGACTGATCTCCTAGGAGCCCAGCAGAGGACCACAAAGATGATCAGGAGCCTGGAGCATCTACCATATGAGAAAAGGCTGAGAGGCTGAAACTGTTATGCTTGGAGAAGAGAAGACTGAGAGGGAACCTCATCAGAACTTATAAGTATTTGAAGAACAGGTGTCAAGTGTGAGGGGCTAGGCTTTTTTCATTAGTGTCCAGAGAAAGGACAAGGTACAATGGGCACAAACCGAAATAAAGGAAGTCTCATACAAACATGAGAAATACATCTTTATCATGAGTGTGACAGAGCACAGGAACTAGCTGCTTAGAGAGTTTCAGTCTCCTTCTCTCATAATATTCAAAATCCATCTGGACACTTCCCTGTGCAACCTATACAGCTGGGAACTCACTTTAGCAGGAGCAGGTTGGGGGGAAGCAGTCTAGGTGATCACCAGGGATCTCTTCCATCCCCCATGATTCTATGGACCACATCTTGAATAAATAAGCTCTTCTACAGATTAAAATGTCATGTAATATGTAGCATTGTAATAATTAGTCAAATGAACACAAACGTTCATCAGTTCTGACTTAGAACAGATCTAGCCCTATAAAGGCTTTCTTTTGATTATATCCAGTTAGACTACCCTAATCTATACCATCTCTCTACAACTTTATTCTGAAGTTATCAGAAAAGATGGCAAGAAAATATCAGACACATCTGTTGAAAAATGTAGAAACTGATAGAAGCCAGAAGTGAAATTTTAGGAAACACAGGAGACTGAAGGAAAACGTGATCCAGATAACTTCATGGAGTGATCATACACATGCTGCCTATAGAAGAATTTCACTCTCTCCTTTTAAATGGAGATAAGAGCTCTGTTTATACCTAAATTTAAGATTAAGTCAGTGGATTCTGAATTCATAAAACAAAGGAACTAGTTTTTCACCGGACAAATTGGTAAATTTTTTGACCAAATGGGAAAGATCTTTCGTAGCACACATCCCCTGAACTTGCCTTAGACAAACAGTAATGAGAATGACTGGAAAAAAAATTTAAAAAATGTATAGAAATACATCTGTTTCAAAAATGGTGATGACCAACTCTGATGTGATAGTTTGCTGACAAACTCTCCCTCAGGAGTAAACAGGGTGCCTGTCGTTTCACACTATGTAATGAATCATTATTTTGTCCTTCTTTTACACTCTGCATTTTTAAAAATATATGATAAGATTGTCACACAACTCATTTTGCATCTTCTACAGGCAAGTTAACCTAAGTGTAATACTTTAGAGAGGGAAAGTATATACAAAGATTATGGCTGTCTCCTCCATTTTTGAAGCTTTTTTTTTTTAACGGACTAAACATTTTCATAAAGTATTTTTCTCCAGCATATTTTGTATGCTCTATGTATTTGTAGTTGGTAAAGTAATGTACTTTAATAAAATTTTAGCCCTCCATTCCACAAAGAATATAAATGCTGTGATAACTCCTTTTTAAGTATAATGCTGTTAGCTATCCCACATAAATAAACATCTAAATTTATTGTAGACTTTTATTGAAAGAAAGATGTCTAATTGCTCTCAAATCATGATCAAAGCTAATCTTTCTCCCTGAACATCCTTGTATGTCAGATAGAGAATCCAGACAACCATCATTAATTATATTCCTGTTCCATTGTTCCTAGAGAGAAGATACTCAAAACATTGGGTACATCTAGCACTTTGGATAGAGTCCATAGAATATCTGACTGCCTATAAAACTGCATATCCAGTTTACCAACAAGCTAGGATTTAGGTCAGGTTGAAATGTCTCCAAACAAAGAGATACTTCAAACAAAGAGATTTTGTATTTTCTGGGCAATCTTTGAACATCCAGTCTAAAAAGCTTACAGTTATCTCTACATAAGCAACAAATTTCAGTGTATAACTTAGGTACAACTTGGAATTATACTATTCTGCCTTTGAAAGTTAGAGAGTGAACAGCTATTGAATTAAAAATCTAAATTCAGTTTCTATAACAACATAAGAGCAAATAATGAAAATGCTACAGGCAATTATTTGGAGTGTAATTGTGTGACAAGAAACACTAAACATGGATTTTAAAAAGTAAGTCACACTTGATTTCTTTCTCTGGCAAGGTAATAAGTCCCAAGATCTGCAATATATATTGCTGCCCTGCAGAGATTTAAACACTGCCCTACGTTACATATTCAGAAGCTGTCAAAAAAATATAAAATATGGGCTTACTGTAAGGATCCTGCAAAAATGGGAAAAGACTGAGAACGTAGTATTTGAAGCATAGTTACTAGACTCTCTTACGAAAAAGCTGTGTCCCTAGTAGTGAAAGGAGTTGCACAAGAACAGTTTTGACCTTATGTTTGTCATTCTATGGTGGGTGGAAAAGGTAGATTGTTTAAATTAGCTTGACATCAGAATGATACATTAAATAAACCTTTTCTTCTAGTCAGCAATGGAAACTGCTCATGTGGAGCTGTACAGAAAGTTTTGGTGAAAGTTGTGGCCCAATGAAAGAGGCCATGGCTCATGCAAGAGGCCAGGAAATGATATACGGTAACCAGAGAATGACTGAATGTCAAGAAAACATAACAAGAAGAATTTGAAAAATCTAGATTCTTTGATTCCAGACTAGATAACTGAAGGAATATGTCTTTAGATGTGTAAAGAGTGGAAAATATAGATACACTAAATACCATGCTTATAAATAAATATGATACTGCAGAAAGGAAGTAGTTGTCCCTAATAACCAGGAGGATAAATAAAAAAGTTATGCCTTCGTACAGCTACAAGGTTAGACTTCCTAAACAATTCATGCTATCCACAAATTTTATTTTTTATTTTTGTGATAGCCAACAAACGCAGGTCACATCAACTGTTTTGATACTCATTGTGAACATCTCTTGCATGACATCCATTTAGCTAGGAGAGCTACCAAAATTTGGAACAATCATTTCATCCTTTCTTTTCTTTTTCTATTCTTCTAGGACTTAGCACGTCATTTTTAAGTTCTTAACAACTCTGAAGCTTGTTTCAGTGAATCCTTTAACTAGCCATAATGAACTATTCTAGGTCAGTATCTGAAAATATGCTAGTTACTGAAGAAGTCTCTCGCCTGCTGTTATCCTGCTCTATCATTCAGGTAACTTTAAGGATAGAGTAAAATGTTGGCTAACTGCAATCAGCAATCATTTTAGTCATTTCAATCTGTTTCAATAAGTTTGTCTATTTGTAAAGCCAGACTTGTGCGTGAAAACTAAGTAATATCCTCAATTATGAGATGAAAAGACCACAAAGCCTGTCAATTTGTAGTGGAATAGCTTTAAGAAAAGTTGGATAATAAGTCAAAATAAAGATTTCTTTAACCAGCACTTGCATAGTGCTGGAACAGTGGATATCTAAAATTTCTGTTTGGCTTTGTTTCATTTATAGTTTCATTTACAGAAAATTTTAAGTATTAAGCTTGATAATTATAATTTAATTCTTGAAAAAGCTAGTAGATAATTATTTGGGATACAGATAGCAGATTAACTCTTCATTAGTAAAATGAATCAACTGATACACTAGACTATAAAAGTTGCTGAAAGAAAAATAGGAAAAAGGATGAAGTTGTGGATAATCTTGAAACAACTATGGTGAAATATCTAAAAGCTTCATGTTAGGAGTGGTATGAGAAAAAGTGAGAATTCTGTTTCATTTAAATTGGTATCAGAAGTACAAGACTATAAGTCGAGCTTCAGTGCACCACTGGGAATACTTTTATACAGCTACAACATGTATTGTAAGAAATCTGTGAAGAAATGAGAGGTATAGTCACTTCAGGAGAGGGAATTCATAGAAATGTGTAAAGAAAGGATATTTTTAAATCATGAACATTGTTTTTATGCTGTTCCCTCTTTTTCTGCCTTCAATATCTGCTGTACCTCTCTAAGCCAACTGAAAATAATGTCGTTTACGTTAGTGCTCATGGTTTGTACTCTACTTGAACGTAAAACTTTTCATTACATATACATGATTCTGTATTGATTACATGAAAACCCCAGAAAATACTCAGAACAGACTTTATCTCCAAGCCTGATTTACTTGTAACAGAAAATTGGCGAGAAATGTTCCTTCATGTCATTTTTGAATTTAAACCAAAAAAAATTTCACTGGCACTCTTAGATTGTTATCTGGTGCCAGTCACTGAGATAACTACTCTGATCTGTGCAAACAATTTAATCTTTAGTTATAAATCTAATGGAATTAAATCAATGAGTATTCTGAGTGAATGGCTCTGTATTTTAATCATCACTTACTATTTAAATGGTTAATGAATTCAATTCCTCTAGGAGAAACTCAGTTTCATGCAAGACTTCATTATACTTTCATTTTTTTTTCTCACATACCAGGAATAAGACTTCTCTGCAAGTAGTCTGTTAATCATCTAAAACTAAACATTAATCTTCTTAACATACTTCCAGTGTTTTAAGCTTGTTAAATTATGTTAATGTCAGAGCAAAAAAAACAAAAAACAAAAAACTTTTTTCCCTCTTATAAAAGTTTTATTCCTCGGAGAGAGCAATTCATCATTGTCAGAAAATACTGTATTTGCAAAACAGAAGACTGCTTTCATTTGTATGTTTCCAGTACATCTAAGCTTTCCCTACTCTCTTTTTTGCCTTTCAACTTTCAATAGGCTACCTTCCAAGAATCTGCTAACAAGTACAAACCAAAATCAAGATCCTTACTGAAACTGAAGCACATGGAACAATCCCTAAAATCAATTTCTATTGTAACTTCAAACCATCTTTAATGGCAAATACTAACGCAAATAAGTATAATATGTTTTGATATGCAGAAGTGGCATGCATTAAGCTTTCAATATCACTATGCCAGTGATGTGGACAGTTTTTAATCTTGTTTTAAGTTTACAATGTTGTTTGGTAATTTCTATTTAAGAGTTTTCTAATAAGAGAAAAAAGCAGGTGCGGCACTTCAATTATAGTTAATTTAGAAATTTAAATCTATTCCTCAGGTTTTAAAATCCCCTCTCCCTGCACATTATTGATGAACTTCAACATTTACTTCGTTTGTCCTTATGTTTCCAAGTAACTTTGACTGACAAAAATTCATTTGAAGCAAGATGGAAAGCCTTTCTCTGTGTCACATGTATGGCAGAGGGAGCAATATTGTATTCTAGAAATAACCTTGTGATTTCCATAGCAATGAAGCTATGCGTTCTTCAGTAGTGTTTTCACCAAACTCTGTGGAGTTTTTTATTTCATAAATACTTCAGTATATGTTGTTTACTCTGAAACAAAGAAATCTCATTTTTCCAGAGCACCGCATTATGAATAGCTTCACTACATATTTTACAATCCACAGTCTCTCTGCTTATTTAAAGTGCTTATTTTATTTTGTAAATAGTTCTTTTTAGATCATGTAAATATGTTATATATTTATTAAAAAGAGAACTCATGCCAACAATTGCTGTCATTATGGTAATAATTCTTTTCTGCCAATAGAATAATGGTGATATTAAAGTTAATATAAAATACATATTTTTACAGTATAGTTAATGGCAGAAAGCAAAATCCATGGTTAATCTGTTGACATAAATCTGCAGCTGAAATCTACTCACTTCAGATAAGTTGGGGGTGGGGTGGAAGTTAATTATTTGTTGTTTTCTTGTTGCATGTTTTTTTTTTTTTCCGCCTAAAAATGTTCCATAATATGTGAACAGACTAAAATGAATTGCACAGACTTTTGAGCTCTAACTGAGCCTCACCTTTCCCACAGAAGAGCTCTCTTCCAAGGCACACTTTTATTCATTTAAAATTCTTTCTCATGGACCAAGAGCTATCATGTATCACCACATACATGGGAAACAGAATTTTATACAAGCAGAATACCAACTTTTACAGAATACCAACTTTTCCAATGCAAAATTAATTTGAGAGATGAAAAATTTGGGCATATTTGAAAATAGCAATCTACAGGAAAGATATAGAGGAGACGTATTTAAATATTTTTTTGAAAATCAGAGCATCAGTCTATCCACAGACTTGTTGCTTTGGAAGTCTGTCCTTTTCTAAAATGTGAAGAAATTAGCTAAGAATTTTTTTTTTAATCTTTTCTGTTTGTTTTTTAAAAGGACTGTAACACCCTTAGTGCTTGTCAATAGTGATCTTTCTGTTCAGTGAACTCACAGAGTGTTGATGTGGCACTGGAGAAAGACATGTGGCAGAGCTTGTGGAAACATTTCTTGGAAACCTCAGAAAATAAAAAAAAAATCTGTGTAATTGGTGGGAATGTTAATTTAAATGTACTTACTTTTTGTTTCACAGCCAGCTTTCCTATTTCTATTCTTTTGCTTCTGACAAGATCTTGCAAAGCTCAAAAATCCTATGGAAAATTTTACAAGAGAGACTCACTGAAAGTCATTCCTTCCAAGTCTCCATAAATCCACAGAACCCTTTTTGAGCCTTAACACAAAGAAGTCTTATTAATTATGTTGAATTAACAAACTTTAGTAACACCCTGCAAGAAAAGTTCCTTCCACAGATAGTCATAGCTTTTGGTTCTAATTGGATCTAGCTTTAGGTGATGTGTTTCCACACTATTTTATCACTTGTAAATCAAATTATTACCATTCCTTTCATAAAGAATATATATGCCAAGTTGTTAACTTTCATGGAGTACTAGCTGTAGGTCAGATGCACACTGTATTGGTATGGACTACAATGAACCATAGTATGAACTACAATAAAAAATCTATTGTTTTACCATTGTTCAACATTCCTTTCTGAAGTGTCTGTGATAAGCAGGGGAGTAATAGAAAAGTAGCACTATCTAGTGTTATTGCATCACTTATAGTTATGGTTTCATATGGTTTCATGGTAGCTGTAAACAACATAATTTCATGTTACTTCAAGTTGACCAAAGCTTCTAAGGAATCTAAGTTCTCAGTACTGCTTTGATTAAAAGTTACCACTGTTAAGGAAGCTTTCTGTGTATAAGAAAGTCATCCTATATATACACGTTAACTTGAAATTACTGTGGGCTCTGTTTCGTAATAATTTCAGTCATAATAGGGAACCTGCTTTAGCAGAAGAATTGGACTGCATGATCTCTCAAGGTCCCCTCCAGCCCCTGTTCTGTGATAATATTGCCTGTGTGGTTTCTTCTTATGATTTTTTTCTCTATTCTTTCCCTTTCAATTTTTTTTTCCTCAAATGTCATAAACTGGAGGATGATATAAATGGAGAAAAGGTTGAATTACAACGGTTGACTCATTTCAAAGAGATAGCTCCATCTAGTGTCACTATCAGACACCTTTCCAAAACTATATCATCCTTGCACAAAAAAAAGAACTCAACAAATATTTTAACTAAGGCAGTTAAGACTTAAAGTATTTTCTCCTACTGAAAGAATGAAAAGTGTAAAGAGTGAATAGGACATCTGAAATATGATTCAAAATCAACTGTAGAAAGCATATTTCCACATGCATATTCTTAATGATCTGAATTTGCACCATGGTATATTTTGTCTGCAATTACTTTTAGGATTCTGTAACTCCAGATGCTCTTGTTATGAACTGTTGCATGGAATAATCAGTTGGAGCAAAACAGTCATCATCAGTTCTCTAAGGCCTCATACACTATTTAGCTTGGGAATACTTCACTACTCTAGGGTAAAGAACTTGCTCTCGTGTGTCCAGTGAGAACTCTAAATAGCCTGTAGAAGAACACAGACTTAGGAAAACCAAGAGGTGGAATTAATTAAGCAAAGACATTCCAGAGATTATTATTTCCCAGTCATTGATTTTGAAAAGCTTGCTTATACATTAAATAATGATAGAATAATTTATTTGACTTACTCTAGATTTTGCTAGATCATAGGATCTAGCAGATCATTAAAAAACTTTTATCAGTGTAATTAATTGTATTTGCATGGGTATAAAAGCAGTTATATGAAGGGCAAAGCACCTGAAGAAGAGCAATCATACCTGCATATACATATACATTCTGAACTATTAGACCTGAGATCTGCAATGAAGTGTCACAGGGAGCTGCAGCAAAAACAGTATTATTTAATATATTTATTGATTATCTGGGGAAAGAGATAACACTTTTAATTACTGTTTACAATTACAATTAATTAATTAAAATTAAAATTAATAAAAAATAAAATTAACTAAAATAAAATATAAATTTAAAATATATATACAAATATAAATTAATAAAAAATAAAATTAATTAAAAAAATTACAATTAATTAATTGTTTGCAAACAACATTAAACTAAAGGGAATGAGGAACACAACTGGGTAAAGAGAACTAATGCAAAAGAATCCATCAATATGAATGCCTAAAAATAGTACCAAGAGTAATAAAATATTACCCAGAATGTGTTTAAATTTTGAAAAATAATCTTATAACAACTAGCAAATAAAATTATTGGTAATTTTAGAGATAGTACTAACCACAGGTTACATTACAGACAGGGTTTGTTGTTTCCTGTTATATTTACAAACAAACACTATTATATGTCACTTAACACAATTCCTGTGTTAGGTCTAGGCCATACACAAAGGAAAGTACTGAGTCATTAATTGGAAACCAGCTTATCTCCTTCCACAAAGCAGTGCTGAGTTTGAACATCATGCTCAGTTTAGAGAGTGTAAGCTCTGTGACAAATTCGTCTTTCCCCCATGTTCACTATTCCTCTTTTAATGTGGAAATTATAAAATTACAATCATGTCAGATAACATAGTGTGTATGTTTCCAATGTCCAGAGGCACATTAGCGTTGAAAAGGAGCATTCTGGAACTGATTTTATTTAATTTTTTTTAAATATAATATCTTTAACATCAACCACCAAGAGAAATATTCCTTAGACATATAACTTATGTATTTACATATTAAATATATAAATTTGCATATACACAGCATGTCTTAGGTTTTAGTTACATAAACGACTGTACTTACTTAAATAGAAAGATTACTGGCATGTAGACGAGAATCACACGAACAAAAAATTGGGGCAAGAATTTTTTCATTTACAGAGGAATCCTAGAACCATGGAATGACTTGGTTGGAAGGGATCAGGTTGTTCAAACCCCATTCAACCTGGCCTTGAACACCTCCAGGAATACAACATCCGCAGCTTCTCCAGGCAACCTGTTCAATGCCTCACTACCTTCTGTGTAAAGTATTTCCTCCTAACATCTAACCTAAATCTTCCCTCTTTTAGTTTAAAATCATTCTCCCTTTTCCTACCACTATCAGACCACTTAAAAAGTCAATCTCCTTGTTTATAAGCTCCCTTTAAATACTGAAAGGCTGTAATGAGCTGTCTCCAGAGCTTTCTCTTCTCCAGGCTGAATAAATCCCTCTCCCTCAACCTTTCTTTGTAGGACAGGTTCTGTCCTCTGATTATCCTTGTGACCCAGTTGTTTTAAAATTTGTGGCTTAAACAGATCTAAATGAAAGACTGAACTGAAAAATAGGAAAATGCATACACCAGATAACTGGAAAGTTTAGAACTTGTGTGTTTCACAGTATTTTTCTAGTGATATAATTTCAGACATTCAAATTCAATGAATAGTACTTGACTTTCTTGCAAATGATTATTCAATACCTGGAAGTATAGAATCAACATCATCCTTTTCTGTGGTTGCCATATTCATGACACATGTTTACACATACACATAAACGTTTTTGAATTGCATTTTCCTACTTTCAGGTTAAACAGTGATGCTGTCATATGCTTCCTCTCATTTAGATTAATATATTTTTCATATTGACATTTTCTTCTGATGATCATGCTGTCCAGTCAGTAAGGCCACCTGTCTGATATCTCTTTGATGGAATACATAAGTAAATACATTGACAAATACCTATATGTAAATACATTAATTAATCAAATATTTCCTACGCTCTCTAAGGTTTGCTGCTCTGTTTTGGCTTTGTCACTTTTTTATTTTACCTTATACTCAAATCATTTGTATAAATTTAGTACTGCTTTTATTTCTAGGTGCTCTATTAAAAATTTAGTTAACTTTTATTCATAGTTTAGATGGAAAAAATGAATTGCAAATAAAGTACTGAAACAGCTATGGATTCAATGTGTGCTGTGTGAATGCAACCATGTGCTAATGTATTTGCAAAAATGTACTTCTGGAAACATCTGTTGTTTTCTCTTCTGCAAAAAATGTACAGTAACTTGTAATGTGGTAATGTAGTCTCTAAAGTGAAATCTGAGTTTCTTTTCTTGGTTCATGAGCTACCAAAAATTTTTGATGGAACAATCAAAAGAATATCTCTCTGCTTGTCTATTTGTGAACTGCTTATTTATGTTAAGTGTATAAGAAAATTAATTTTAATGAACTGTAAAAGGATTTTGTAAAAAATTATGTTAGATGGACCCTATCTAACATTTAAGAATCTTAATCACCACAGGAGAATGAAAAAAAAGCTACTTTTATGTTTTCAAAGTGACTTTGGTGCAATAAAAAAAAAAGTGGGAATAATTTTATATGATGATAGAATTATGAAAAGTTATATTTTACACACAGCATTTATTGTAGTTAGTGTTCCCACTTGAAAATCCAATTGATTCAAATTTGCAAGTTTTCTACTAGAAAGTCCTGTATTGATAAACCAAAGAACTTCTGAAGCAAACTAAGATGATGAATGATTGGAAATATGTGCATTTTCTTCTAAAATAAGCCTAGAGATTTAAATTCAGTGTGCTTCCGCTTTTTACAGAATTCCAAATTGTATTTTATAACTTTCTTTATTCTTTCTTTCAGATACCTGTCTGAACAAAATCATTTTTAATGATATTTTTAAAAGTCAGAATCTTTGTACTTTATGAAAAAAAGGACTTATGCATGCTGGCAAAATTCCTTTGTAAGACAAAATGGTAGGAAGTCAAGAAGGAAAGTGCGTCAATAAATACATAAATAAACAAACAAAGAAACAACAACAACAACAAACACCAGATGAGGTAAATTTAGTTCTGACAAATTATGTGATATAATGTGATATATTAGAGTCAAATTAGAAGATAGGGTTTGTCCTGGGAATGTTGCAGTTAAAGGTAGAATTCTGTGAAGTATTCAACCATGTACATCAGACAAATTGAAAGGAAAGGAAAAGCTCATAACACCAGTACATCTTAAGTAAATCATGATTCAGAATAAGGTTGTTAATACAAAGCAAAGCAGAAGTGTGGTGGATACTAATAAGTAAACAAAATAAACAACTGGAGGAGGAAATAGGAAGTCTGGATTACAAGTCTTGTTGAATAAGTGATTTATTGTAGAAAAAGTATTCAGATCTCAAATAAAAATGTTCTGTGACAGACTTCCAACATCTAAAACTATGGATGATACATAAAACGTTGAAAAGTGTATATTTTCAGAAAGTTCTACCACAGAAGATGCCTTTCTGAAGTCTAAGTCAGGACAAGGACATTATTCATTGATATAAAGTGGCCACCCTGTCACTGCCCCAAACTTCAAAGACATGGGAATATCAAAGAACTTTTGAGTTCTCCATTCTTTTGAATCTCAGAGAGTCACTGCTTTGAGGATGAGGATGTTGGGGAAGCTGTACTGGTACTCTACGCTCTGATTTTCCTAAACAAGCCAGTCAGTTTAGAAAAAAAAAAAAGATGCAAGTGTACGGTATGTATTCTGTATAAGGTAACCTCAAACGTATTTAAATTTCTGATGTTATGCAGGTAAAATTATATGCAGGAAAGATCTCATTTTAAATATTTCATCCAAGCTAACCTGAGAAGCAAATTCTCAGACTACATAATTTGGGAAAAGTATAACATCTATTTATGCTTAATAAATAGATTTTTGATCTTGTTCTTTTAAGAAATACATAAGGATGTGTAAACTGATTTTTAAGTTAACTGATCTATTCAACAGTCAAAACTAATTTTTCTGCTTAACATGAAAATTTCATTTAATCTGAAATGGAATGTGAGATGAAAAGCAAGATGGGAGGAAAAAAAAAGAGAGGAGGAAAGAAAGAAGAAAAAAGAATATTGAATACATTTTCCTTCAACTTTCTGAGGAATTTTTTAACTATATATTTTATCATATACTGGTAACTGACGTTTTCCTAGTTACTCACTACAGAAATACAACACCTCTGAGTTGTCCGAAGAAAGGTTAAATTTTATTCAAATTAATAATTGTGGACAAAAGTTAGAGAAATGTCTTTTGGTTTTAAAGTGTCCATTTGCCAAGTTAATGAAGCATATAGATTCTAGTCTTCAGTCTGTATTTAAAGTAAATGAGGCATAGTTCACGATAGAGGCAGAATACACTATGTGCCAGAATAGTTTTATTGGAGTGGCCAGTGAGTTCTCTCAAGGAAAGATACGGATTTACCCAATAACAGAAAAAAAAATAATTGAATCTTGATTCTAGGATATTGGGTGGGTATTGTAATTTTCAGAAAAAAGCTAAAATCACTGTGTTCTTGTAGTATTTTTTCAGCCAAAACTGTTCTCAAATTGAGGGAGTTTTGAAGAGATGAGTTTTTGAACAGGAATGACATTTTTAATGAACAGAAAATCCTTGTAAAATCTTTAACCCAAGCTATTCTGACTTTTTGAGTCTGTAGTTTCAGAATTTCATCAATTAAAGAGAACAACTGTCCTAAAACTATATCAAAACCCCTAAAACAGTAAGGTCTAGAGGATATTCTAAGGCTTCAGAGAAGTCAATAGGTAAATCAATTTCTGGCTAGGAAAGCTGGTGAAAAATTGGAATTTGATTTTGCATTGTGGGAATTATGGCACATGTCCATACTTTGAGGGCTTGTAGGGCTGAGTGCCCTATAGGATTTCTGAGACTGATCTGAAGCCAATGGAAATATCAGCATAGCTTGCCAACAATGTTTGCATGTTTCTAAAGGCTTTTTATACCTTGCCATTTTAATATGGCTGTTAAAAAACATCAGAAGATGAAAAACAAGTTTTTGTAGGCTGTCAAACATCCACCAGGTCACTTCTAATGTAAGTTATACAATGCCTTGTATGGAAAAAAAAGATTTATTAAAGCAACTCAGTTCTACAAAAGGTTATGCTTAATGCATAGTATGTATAGCATCCTCCTAGTGCATTTAAAATTCTAGCTGGCTTTCTCATATTTCTCTTAGTAATGTAAGATTGAGGAAGATCTGAGCATGCGTGTTCAAAGAGTCTTTAGCACTGGCCTCTCTGCCCAGAGGTAGCATCATTCAAACACAGCTCTGTAGTGACTTGGGATGATTTGTCAAGTCAGAACAGAACCATGAATGCTATGGGAGCTGAACATGCAGGAGTGTTCCATGGCACAGCTGATCTGAATGGTACGGGCCTGCGCTGCACCATGGTGCACTTGCAATGTGGTATGCAGACCTGCACTGTGCCACAGAAATCTGGTGGTCCCAAGATAAACTCAGCTGTGTCCTTGTCACAGAGAAACTGCAGGTTGTTCCCACTTGGTGACAGTAACTGCAGCATTAGTATGACCTTGCTTTTGTATGACAGTGCTGTTCTCTCATAAGAGCATGTTTTGAGCGTTATGTGCAAGAGTTGTTTCCTAGTAAGAAAATCCTCTAATGGCCATCTCCCTTGCATTTTGATCATAATGAATGAATGTTTCTCAGCGCAAAGAAGCTGCCTAACTCCTTGCAAAGTCTTCATTGCATTCAGAATCATGATATATGCTGGAATTCCATCAGCCCCAGCTTGCATTTTCAGTTTTGCATGGAACTACTTGATCATTATTTTTATTTCTCTTTCTTTCCTTCTCCTCAGGCCTCCAAAGCATTTCCAAGGTCTTCTGAAGACTTCTCTAAAACCAAAGCCGTTTGTAGTAGCCTAGAGCTTTCCCTGTCAGCACTTGAAAGTTAAAGTGTAAGATGTTATTTATTAGATATGCAAGTAGAAGAAGTGAACAGGATGGTTAATCTTATGCCCTGTTAGAGGCTAGAAACCCCCAGTTAAACCCACATGCAGCACACTCATGCTGACCCCATCCATAGTATAGAATCTCCCCTTTTTGCCACGCAAGACATTAGAGGATTTTGTTTCAAGACTACAGCACAGCAAAGATGTTTGATGAATTAGACATTTTTATTTACCAGAAATATGCAGTTCCAAGAGAGCTCAATTCCATATCATTGCAATAGCAGAAGTATTTCAGTTCTTCAAATTCAAACAGCCACAGTCATCAAAAGTTCTACAAATTTGCTGCCAGTACTACTGAAGTTTAAGATAAAGTTTTTTGACAGGATATCTTTATGGCAAATTTCAACTATGACTTGCATTTGATTTGATGTAGGCTCTTGTTTTAGTTGATTTATTTTTTTTTCAATTTCGATATTGATCTGGAGGTGTGAAATATTCACAGAACTCTGTATAGAACTGTAGCAGTGTGGGAATGCTGTGTTTTTGACACAGCCAGACTTTCCAGTGTTATTTCAAGACAAGCACTATCAGTTTGGACTTCAGCCTTCCTAGAAACTCTACTCATTTATATAGAATTAAAAATACTAAATGCAAATAAAATTCAGAATTTCAAAATTATGTAGTATAAGACAAATATTAATACAACATAGTTTTAATTATTAACAATCAATATACTTTTAGTACACATAGTAATGCATGGCAATATATTGTTTGTGTTTAAATAAAGCAATTAATTAATAAAATAAAATAACACACATATACATTTTAAAGAGCAAAAAATTAAAAATGTGGTACAGAAGGACAGCGGATAGTATCACAGACATGATATTCCTATTGCCTTTTATATTTATGTCAAATTTCTATGGCAGAGAAAATTATCAGAAAAGAAATTTAAGCCTACATGATCCACAAATAGTATTTATTATTTATTTTTATTTTGTCTCTTGTTAGAAATCCAGTAATCTAGAATTTACTTAAATCTTCATACTAAGCTAGTAATAAACAAAAGGAAAAAAAAATGGCTTCCATAGTCAAGATAATGTAAGTTCATTTTCTTCTCAAGTGCATACAAAAGGTCAAATGTGCAAATTACTTATGAAAAGAATACCCCTTGAGTACAGGAAGTATTATTAGAAAGGGAAGGATAAGAGCATACACACTTTTGGTCAGTTTAGTTTTCTTTCAATTGGCAATGCCAAGATGAAAGCCTTATAATTAAATTCCCCTTTGACAGAGCCATCAATTAGTTTACTTAGTGGTTTTATGATTTAACTGATGACTAAGACAGCAGCTTATTTAAAGTTCTAGATGTTTTTATAGTAAGCTGTAGTTTAGATTACTAATTTTTTATCTCACTGGGACCACCCTGTTGTGAAAAGGGTAAAACTGTAAGACTTTGCATTCAAACATGTTCTCCCTTTGTATCATTTGTTTCATAGCTCACTCAAGTGATTACTGCATTTTTAAAAGCTGTATTTTTCTTCATCCTCCCAGTTGTTGTGGTAAAGCTGTAACAGCTGAACATTCCTTCAAGCATAATTTACCAAACTTTTTCAGTGTTAAACGAATACAATAACTTTTACATCTTAATTATTCCTTGAAATATACCACTTCAATACAGTGCACAGAAAAACAAACACATTTAGGTCATAGTCTACTTCAGCCACAGTTGCACTATAGTTTTCTCGTTATGTAGGTAACAAAATTATGCTCATATAAACACAGCATGACTAGACTCTAGCTATATAATTCTTTGTTAATATTTATGAAATGTTAGGATGAGCCAGCAAAGAGTTTGGGGATGAGGGTTATGGTTTTACGTATAGATATCAAGTCTATTTCAAGCCTACAGCATACCTAGTTCAGTGTCATCTCTAGCAGTGTCTACTTTAGAAAGTATATAAAAATCTCCCTTTTCAAAATGTCACTTTGTAGCTCTTACTGAAGTCCTCCAGCCTCATGTCCGTCTTCAGGAACAGTGATTTTACAAATTACCCTGGGTAATCATATGGCTGCTCTCTCCACTGTTCTGAGCCTGATGTATCTGCTTTTCATCAAGCACAATGAGGGCGGAAACTCAAATGGAAAGAAATAGATTTTGTTCAGTTGGTTGTCATCACAACTAGTTCACCACTCTATCTCACTGGTAGGATGTGAGGGAATGGCTTACAGATGCATCAGGAAAGTTAGAAGAGACAGTAGGAAAACATTCTTCTCTGATAGGATGGTGAGGTCCCTCTTCTTAGTGAGCGCAGCTCCATGCCTGTCCTTGTTTAGAGACAATGCTTTTATGGTTTAACACTTAGGTTGCTCTGTATGGCAGCTTAATGATTTTTGGGTCTCTTCCAACCCAGGATATTTGATGATTCTACTGTTTCTTGGCAGCGTGAACAGTAGGAAAGAAGGAAAATATGGATCTAGGGATTTAATATAGTGATTATAAGATGTGTTTTGAAATATGTCATGATCTGAAGCTGATTTGCAGGTGTAGCGAAGACAGTTTTGACATTGATAGAAATACATATCAATGTCCAGATTCCCTGTTGCCAATTGCAAAAATATTCTATTTGTTTTTAAAGAATAACTTTTTTTATGAGAGGCCATTTTGTGGTTGTTTTTTTTTTTTCGTATATACATATTACCTGCATTAGACTATTCATTTTACTTATCAGTTGATTAGTCACAACTTGGTAGCTTCCTATGAACACTGCTTGGAATTATTTGCAACATATATTCCTCTTCTATCTTCACAATTCAGTTACTCTAAATAAAGGAAAGAGGAAAAGGAAGAAATAGTTATTCTCCCCAAAAAACCTGGAAAACAGTTCAGGAGTCATCTGCAAATTATTTACCCCAGCTTTTCTGTGATTTTCTCTGTAAAACTCAAACATCTCTAATAAATAACTCCAGCCTACACAGGATACCGTGTTGAATATATATATTGAAGGAACACAGCAAAAAGCTTTCTTATTATTTTTATAAGCACCATGTATTTTCCAAGACAAATTTTCATACATTCTTTGATTGAAAACTGTGTGGGAATGGACATGTCAGTGCTGGTGATATTTTCACATTTTAACTACAAAATTTCACATTTCTGTTCATGAAGACTCTAATGAATTTTTAAGAAGCTGAACAGAACCAGCAACAGAACTAAAGACCAAATTCTTTGTAATTTCGTATTTTCTTAATTTCTTTCAATTGAAGTCCATTCTCCTTAACTTACCTGAGCCCCTTTTCTAAATCCTGTGGATTTTCAAAGCTTAGTTGACTGCTCTGAAATACAGAACAAAAATCTTCTAAGCAAATCTTCCTCTATGAAAGAAGATCTCTGTTCTGTGCCTCTAAAAACTCTCTTTGATTACTGAGAGTTTGTGGCATGAAAGATATACCAGGGCTTTTTGTTGTTGTTGTTGGAAAAAACAGAATACGATGTTTTCAAAAATAATCCTTTTGTTTCTCACTAAGCCTGTTTTTATTCCCATGTGACAGGCGAAGAAATGACAGCCTACCACATTTTCCTGTAAAAATTCTTTTCTGAAAATAAGTTCCTTGTTGTCATAAATACGTATGACATAAAGATGAAGGACACACTGGCACTATTAACTACATCAGCCACCACAAATGGAGAATGACTTCTGATAAACAGAGGAGAATGGAAGGAATGAAAATTCAGTTACCTCAACTATCATAGAACTGCAGAAATGTGAAATAAACTGTTTTGGCTTTGGTTTTTTTGTTTTTTTTTTGTTTTTTTTTTTTTTTTGTAGCCAATGTTTCTTATTTTTAGATAATTTTTCTTCACTTTTAATAATCTGTAATAAATCATCTTAAGAAATATTCTTTCTTTTTTTTTTTCCAAATATTTTTCAAGTTAAGGACTTTTGTTTTCTTACAAAAGCTTACCTTCTTTGTGGCTGCAAAGCAAAAGTCCTGCAGCAGCCCCAGAACTCAATGTGGTTTTATGCAAGGTGAGGGAAAACAGTTTTATTAACCCTTAATACAAATCTGGAACAAAAAGAGTTGATGTAAGCTTGTTTGGTTAATGCCTACAGGTAAAAGAAAGCAGAAATACGTTCTAATCTCTCAAACGTACATTCCTCAGCTAGTTACTGTAGGTGGTTAATCACTATAGAAGAGCAAAGGACAAAAGCGTAATCTGGAAAAAAGCACAATCTTAAAATTATGTTATGTGTCTATTTCCAAGTTCAGCTACTGAACAGAATGTATCCAGGCAAAAACTGCGGCAAAAATAAGTCCTGCTGTTTGTCTCTGAGAGATAAAATTATCACTTTTAACTTCACTTGACTCAAAAATTCGGGATTTCTGCTAAGGCATTTCATTGTAGTTACCTAGGTTTTAAAGATGGGCTAGGTGTTTGAGATCTCATTATCATCAAATTAGACCCAACCTGTGGTTCCAAGGATGGTGCCAATTTAAATAGCTGCTTGTTGTTGGATTATATTAATAGTTTTCTAATAGTTTTCTGGCTTCTACTGGCTGTACTGATTAGATCACCATCATCTAAAGTGTAAACAGAGAAGGTACCTAAATGTGTGTGCCCAAAGCATATAACTTTATATGCACATTCAGTGTCATCTGAATACTAATCTACTATCAAGATGACATAAATCCATTTATGCAGACAATGTGTTCTTCTTGCTAGATCCTTTTTTATTAATTCTCAACAGCTGAGGTTAGTTCTTAAGTGCTCCAGCAACCAATTGGACTTAATGATATTTGTAGAACTCTTCCAACTGAACTATTCTATTTTTTAATTTTTTTCATTCCGGAAGATACTGGTCATAATTAGGTGAGGTAGTTCAAAAGCAGAAGTGAATGAATTTTCCTATGAATTCAAAGTTGCTCATTGACTTCTAATCATGATCACTGTAAAGTATACTGTAAAGCCAAATTATGTTTACTTGCTTGTAAAGATAAGGATGATGTGTAAGTGATACACAAGGATGTAGGGATCCCAATCCTTTTGCATATCTGGAGGATTTTTCATTTTTTCTCTACTTCCAGCATAATTGAGAAGTATGTTCATGCATGTATATTTAAAAGATTATTGCAGATAATCACAATAGCAGAAAAATGTTCTTTTAAAAAATTACATAAATAAAATTTCAGAAGAATAAAATTATTGTGTATAAGCACTACAAAAAGTAATCCTACCAGTTACATATACAGAGATCATTTCTGCAAAACTTGGTGGAAAATAATCTGTGTAGGCAAATTTAACTTTGAACTTTGTAACTGAGAAAACTGTCATATTAGCAATTTCTGTAGCACTTCACAGAAGTGTATCTTTTAATTTTTTTAAATAATCTCTTAAATTTACTCAGTATTGAATTTTTATATACTACATATTCTAGTTAAAGTCCTAGTTCTAGTTAAGAAGGATATATTCAAGAAATAAAATAAGTATCAGAGTTTGAAGAAAAACTGAAACTATTTTTTTTTTTCCCCGTGGAACTGAGACAAAGATTAGTATGAAAGAATAAAACTTAGTAATTGTTTTATTCAGGCTATAAACACACAAAGACAAAATACTTTCTTATTTATGTAAATTCAAGTAGTATTTTATAGAAGTACAAATGCTTCTTGAAAAAAAAAGTTGAGTAATAATTTCTCTGCAGTTCAGTAAGGGTTAAAGACTCTCTAATTGTTCAGCAAACACTATTCAATCATCAATCTTACCCTTCCCAAAAAAATGTGAGATTTGTCCTTCATTGCACATGCGTGGTAAACTCGCCGTCCTGATATAATTAGGGCTTTGGAAACATTAGATTAATATTTTGACATGCTGAAGACCGTTTATCTCAATTTAGTCTTTGTTTTAAAGTGCTGAGTTACATTAATTTTATAGTATTCTCAATGCATGTAGTGGAAGTCATTTTTTTTTTCATATTAAACCAACTATTAAAGGACGTTAGCAGCTGACAGAAAAAAATTATGTTAAAGTTATCTAATTCTTTTTTAAAGTAATAATTTGGTTGTTTGAGAAAATGTATCTTATTAAACTCAGAGAAAGACTAAGTCCAGAACACTAATATTAATTATTTTCTTCATGCTTTGCAAACTATGAATGGACCCAATTCAGTGTTTGAGGTGATGTGATCCATTCAGATATTAACTGGTTATTTAAACTCATCATAACTCCAAAATTATCCATCTGTAGCATGTATTCCCTAAAGATAACTGATCTTAAAGAAATCAAAAACCACTCTTGCAAGCCCAGCTGTCCTTTCTTGTCTCAGAGCTGTGTAACAATAACTTACTTCATTCTCTGACATTTCCCAGTTCTTTCAGTTTATTGCATGACAAGGATTACTGTGAGATGAATTTGCTCATTTTTGGCATTTCCAGTTACGGATGAGAAGGTACAAAGAAAGATCAGGAAAAAAAAAAATAGACCTTCAGGAAGCTTTATATACACATACAATTCTTGAAGGGCTACTAGTTCTTTTCATAGCCGTACTCATTCATACTCACTTGGTAGTATAACGAACCTCATTCTTGTATGGTACAGCGCCCCTGAGCATGTAGGTTTGTAGGAGGATATTTAATGCTCCTCTTGTTTCTGCTCTCCTGAAGTCACAGTGGTATCTTCATTGTTTCTCTTAAATTTATGTATGGATCAGAAGTCCCCACAGTCTGTTTGTATCCCCCCTCAGCAAGAACAAACCAAACTAAAAGGCCTACACTGGGGTAAATGTGCTGTGTGTTATCCATGATAACAGAATAAATATAAACTTTTCAAATAAATCTAGAATAAGTCTCTGTCGAATAAGTCCCTGTCAGGGCCCTGTATGAACCAATAGAATCAGCTCTCTAGACTGACTTAGCCATCCCATGTGCTCCTTGATGCAGTAGACCTGAGCTGCATCACAGATGTAGATTCCAGTGCTGCAAACTGATGTGAAATTTCTGTGTCACTTTTCTGAATTGACCTTGGACCTTTTCTGAGCTTAGCTTGCCTTTATCTGATTGCACTGGCCTGTCAGTGAGAGTTGATGCTGCCACTGTCTTGCTCTGCTCCTCTCACCCTGGCCCGGGAGATCACTGTCCAGTTGTGCTGGGGGCACCATTGGCTCTCAGTTCACCTTCCCTGTGGAGCAGTCTCAGTCTTACAGTTTCCTAAGTCCCCAGATGAACATGTCCATCTCTTGGCAAAGTCTACATGTACATGTTCATAGTCATAAAAATAACTTCGAAATATACAGGAAAGTGCATGTTACTTGCACAAATACAAAAAGAACATGGTAATCAGGAATCTCTTTTTGTTTCACTTGTAGAAAGCACCAGCTTCAGTGTCTTCATCCTTCCAGAGCAATAATGCATTTTTAAGCTTTAAATTTAAGGCAAAAAGTTAGAGCTCTGTTGGCAGGTTTGGGGTAATTTGTTTGTTTGATTGTTTGTTTACTTAAGAGATTGTGTATCACTACATTATCCCAGAGCCAAACATTTTGTCACTTGAGGTCTCTTTCGGTTTTACCAATACAACATATTTGACATCTTTTCATATGTCACTCAGCTTTCTGCCAAATGTGGAGTTTGGTGTATCCTGCATGTTGCTCACTTCCTTTTTAGCAGAGTTTAAGGAATATTTGCAAGGAATATTTCTGGAAAAGAAAACAGCTGAGACACTGTACAATTAGCCAGGAAAAGAGGTTTGTGGATTCACTCATATGTCTCTTCATACTCCATTCTTGGATTTGTGATGCAGCGTGCAGAAGTGAAATAAAAATTAAATTACAATTGCAGAAACACCAACAAAAAGTTGATTTATTATATTAAATACAATTGATACCTACATTTTCATGAACAACTCATCTAATATAGCATCAGGTAAACTATATGATGTGAACAGTAAATGAAAGGACTCTATTTAGAATAAAGTCACAATTTTAAGAATGGTAGAAATTCCACCATTCTACCTTTTGCCTTTCCCCATCCTTCTCTCTTTCTTTTCTTGGCAAGGGGCAAGATAAGAAGGGGAGATGAATCTTTCTCATGTGAAGGATTCTCTTCCTCTTTGGCTCTTAGCTCTAGTTCTGCTAGAGCCTTAAATCCTTACCTCTATGCATAGCTCTCCAGCTGACTCACACAGAAACAAGAGTTAATTCAATTCAATTAGGCAATATCCTTGTATTAACTTTCAGCTACTTTTGTTGATCTTTTCCTCCTTGTTTATCCCTGCTTTTTTTTTTCCTAGTGCCTTTCCACAATACTGCCTGTGTTAGAACTCAAAGGAAAGTGAGACAGACCTGCTGGATGCATTGATGCCAAGGAAATGGTTTCCTTAGCAACAAAACAAGGTGAAAGCTCCCAGAATTTTTTTCATTAATTTATGTAACTTCTATTCCTAGCTGTGAACTAGCAAAAAAATAAAGAAATGAACCCATGAACTGCCCTGCTTTCACATCCTCTTGTAGCACAGAAAATTGTGTATCAATGTCAAATCCAATGTAATGCATTTTAACACTGTTTTATTATAAGAACTGAGGTGGATAAAAATATCTTTTATATTAATTTTCACAGCTTTGCCATTTGAAAACTAGCAAAACAACTCTTACTAAGCTGCAGAACATGCAGCAGTCCATTCACATGCTGTACAAACTGCCATGGGAATGACAAGGCCCACAGGTAACAAATGTTCTGTACTGTCTCGCTAGGAACTAATGCAGTTTTTCAGAACGAAGATTTTTTAGAATTGTTCATACTAAGTATGATGCATGTTATTCACCTAGGGACAAAAATAAATAAATTAATTAAAGAGAGATGGAGAAGTTATTTTTCTGCTTGACAGGTTTTGAAATGGCCATTTTCTTAGAACATTTTTGGGAATGAGAACATTCTCATTCCACTCCTTTCAAAAAAGTGATTATGACAATTAAGAGTCTTGAACTAGTCTCCAAATGGAGAACAGTTAATGAAAATTATTTTGTCAGAGAGACCATAAGAATTATAAATAAAACTAATCATAATTTTGCTTCACTTGCCATATGTCTTTTATAACAGGAGAATGATCCATAAAAAAATTGTCACCTTTTAAATTTACTTACACAAGATGCCCTCATTAGATTGCTTACTTGGCTGCCAAAGCTGAGAATGGGAGCTGTTGAAGAACAAAGCTCATTTTATTTTTCACTCAAGCTCTGTCAACATAATCTTTTGTCAGTTCATTGCTGGGATATACCACTGGGAAAGCTGTCTGCTTTCAAGACAGCAGGTGGAACATTCTTTCTCATATATTTTGACAATTACATAATAGATAGAAAGCATAAAGATTATTTCTAACTTTCCCCCTAAAGAGTCTAATCCTCTGATAAAAACGCTGCTCTGAAATGGATACTTTAAAGCACTGTGTTTTATGTGCTGTGATGTGGAATATAGAGCTGACACCTGTGAATTTGAAGGGAAGGTTACCAAAATACCTTCGAAAAGGAAAAAGGAAAAACAGCACTCATTTCTACTGATATTTACACCCTCAAAACTGAAAACCAGAAACTCAACTTCTACAAAACTGAAGGCATAAATTATGCTAGTTTGTCTATCTAAACTTCTTTACAAATATAAATTCAACAATTATGACACAGTGAAGTTTAAATTTGAGTGGATTCAGAATGTTTTCTTGAAAATATGATCCTTAGAAACACTTTACTGCATCTTTTCTATGCATCTGCTAACTGCATATTTCAGTGTTTATCAGTATTTTCCATTGCAAGCGTTTCTGAAAGAAGTGCAACTCCCTCACATGCTTAGAGTAGGAATGAACTGAAATGTCTCAGGAGATTTCTAAGGACATTAACATTCTAATTCAGATTGGTGTGATTCTAAAATGGATCTCCCGGTTCCTGCTGTCTACTGTGCCTTAAGCATACATCCTGGAGGGTCCTCAGTGTGATTATGGATATCTTTCATATTAAATTAAAGAAGATATCCTTCATCAATGCATATAATGTGCCCCAACAGTTAATGAGCATAACCTGGTCAGACTAGCTAATTTGAAATAAATACACCTGAAATCCTGTAGGTATCAGGATCAGTTGTCTCACTAAAGATCCTCACCTACTGTGTGGTATTGATTGCCAAAGTAGATACAGTGCTGATTTAATGTTGCATGAAAAACATTGGTAAATGTTGACTTTGTAATGGTAAATCCACATATCTCCTCAGGGGCAAAGTGAATCAATTTATTTTATTGTAACCATCAACCTGGACCGGAGATATTGATAGAAAAGTGAATCAAGCCACACAGAAATTGTCTAGAACACTGAAATTACTATTAATTACAATCTTCAGTTTTGTTTTTAAATTGATTTCAGTCATCAGTATGGAGAATTCAATCTCAGAATCTAGACCTAGAAATACAATTTAAAATTTGTTTACTAACCTGCCTTCTCTCATCACAGTTACATTTGTATCTGGATTTAACAGGATGTTATACCATTCTTTTATTTTCAGAGTAACATCTAGAAGTTCTGAAAACTAACAGAGCTGAGAACTACTAAGTAGGTATAAAATGCAACCAGAGGATCTGAAAGCAAGACAAAACAAAATGAAGGAAAAAAAAAAAAGAAAGAAAATGGAAAAAGAATAAGAAAACAGCACAGTTATAAGCAAGCTTTGTAATAAGGGGAGAATAGATATCAGTGAATCACTGAATCAATGGCATGCCCCATTAGAAGAATATGAGAGGGAATGAGTCGAGACATGGAGGAAGTACATTAGGAGTGCAGCAACACTTTTAGTTCACTCTGTGTGATTCTGTGAGCATCAGAACTACTAAATTGGATCAAAGTACAAATCATTCTTTGTTTGTCCAGAAGTTCACTTTGTCTCATGGAGTATTTTATGATTGGATGACCTTGTACTGTTATTATTGAAGCCACTACTGTAACAAAACTTTGATAACATTATATTTATTTGTCCACTTCCAAGGACATAAAAAAATGCCAACAAAAATAAGTTGATCTAAATTATGTATAAACTCTCTTTTTAGCATTTTATTTTTTTTATTAGTAACTAACTCATGAGATAAATAATTTTTTGGTATTGTACACAAGATTTCTTGGTTGGGGCGAAATCTTTGTGATCAAAACACTTTGGAAAACAATACAGGACCATCCATCAACTGCACAGCTGGTACAAACCTGATATGTTCAGGAGTCTAACAAGCTTCCAGATGTTCGGAAATGCCAAAGAGCTCAACTGTTTCACAGGTGAAAAAGAATGTGGGGGGGGGGGAAAAAAAAAAAAAAACAGAAATATAATGATCATATTTAAACCAAATGTAAGTTATATTGTGATGAAGATGGGCTGATAGTGATAGGACAAGGGGGAATAGTTTTGAACTAAGGCAGAAGAGGTTTAGATTAAATATTAAGAGGAAGGTTTTCACACAGAGGGTGGTGACACACTGGAACAGGTTGCCCAAGGAGGTTGTGGATGCCCCATCTCTGGAGGCATTCAAGGCCGGGCTGGATGTGGCTCTGGGCAGCCTGGTCTGGTAATTGGCAACCCTGCACATAGCAGGAAGGTTGAAAACAGGTGATCATTATGGTCCTTTTCAACCCAGGCCATTCTATGATTCTACTCTTTGAAGAACACGCACAAAATTTTGTTGTTTGAAACTAGATATGTTAGAAGTTAGGAATGTCTTTATATCAACATATAGGCTTTGAGGAAAAGATATAATCACACTTTCTAGCAAGAGATGATAATGTTTGTGTGCACCAGCTGCACTTATATCCAAATTGTTTTTTTCTGTAAAGCTGTAGAAGTGTTCCGGAGTTTGCTGGTAATAAAAACAGGAATGTCAAGAGCTGGCCTGCTGCCAAATTCCTGCCTTCCTTCCTCTGCCTGTGCACCCAGACTGACTGAGACTCTGAAAAGGTGCACTTAGATTCCTGAGAAATGTCTATTTTTGTTAGAAACATTGCTTCAAATAAAAACAAAACTAAACAAAACCCAAATAATTCTGGAACTAAAGATTTCAGTATAGATGAGATGTTTCCCCAGGTTCCTTTTTTTTTAAATCAAAACCTCCTGCAACAAATCTTACTGTATTTTATCATTTCTACTAATAGAGAAACTTACAAATTATCCTGGATGACTTCATTCACATCCTGTCATGTACTGTAGACAATAGTGCACTCTATATCTTGTTATAAGTTTGTTTGTCATGTGCTCCTGGTTTCGCATCATGAAATGTTTCCTCTAAGTCTCTTGTTTGTAAGGTTTCAAATGTGGTACTGCTAACAGAAAGGCACATCCTAGATGTGTGTTTTAAAAAATATTTATGGTTTTCTTAAACAATTTCTCAACAAAAAGAAATATGCAAGAGTCAGAACCTGAGGATACATTTTCCCTGACACTTTTTTTTCCCCCCTATTCAGAAGACTGTTTGAAAATATTAGCTGCCTTTTTTGAAACAATACTGAATATACTGCCAATTGCAGTTGGGCGGTCTCTGACTGGTATTGTTTTGTTTCAAATAACTGATTCCTTGTTGAGAAAGATCCCAAGGGGATATTGTATTAAGAAGTTATTTAAGCCAAGAGAAAGTGCTTTGCCTGTATAGGCTTTCAAGGATTGACAAAGGTGACATGGAAAAAGGCATTTACACGAGTGAAAGAAAGATACAAAGAGCTTATTAAGGGAAATGTCATAAGAGCAACACAGATAAAAGTAGAGGAAAAACAAGAGCACAGATGGAATTAGATACAATCTTGCAGATAGCTTCCAGTATAGCGAAGCACTCTGCACGAGAAAATTTGAGCTTATGTTGCTATAGTGAGTGATCAAAGTGATACAGCTTATTGAACATCCAGCACATGATCTCAATATTTTGTTACAATCATAAAAATAAATCACTAGGCTAGATCATGTACAGCATTGGTGGCTTTCCTGAGCCAAAACAATTCTTCTTGTTCTCTTTAAAAGGTATAAAATTTTATACTCTTCAGAACAATGTTATTACTCATCTAATAAGCACTTATAATTTTGATAGTGCACAACTAAGTGGATAATAATAGTTTGAGAGGTCTTTTTGCAATTTAACTAAGTGTTGATAGTTACACTTAATAACTTTAAAATATTGGGAGCTTTGTACTGGAAAACAAGAATCAGCAAACTTTCATTTTGTGAAGAAAGGGAGTTTTACTTTGATTTATTTTAGATTTTTAAATTTATATGAATGTATTTTAGATCACAGTTTGTGTGTGTCTGGCACTTGCAGCTCGCTAGATGGTGCTGCATTCCGACATGCTGGAGCACAGCTCAGCAGCAATGTGACAAAACCCTGTCACCCACTGAGGGCTGCTAGCTGGAATTGGTCAGCTTGTTTTGCTCTTAAGAGGTGATCAAATCATTTAGGCATCTGTAGTTAGATGTCTATTTTAAAAAAGCAAGTAAAAATAAACAGTAGCATAAATCTGGAATTTACACTTTACAAACAGTAACCCAAGGCTGAGAAATCAACAGGTCCTCCTGTTCAGTCATTGCAGGTCTGAGATTTCACTTTGCTGCAGAAGCTGTACAAGCATTCTGAGGTTAGTATGCGCTATGTGCATACACAACTGTTATTTTCCTCCTGTTCTTGTAATCCAGTGAATGTGTATGCTTAGCTAAGTATTGAAGTTGCTGAGAAAGTGTGGAGATACCTTCAGTGCCAGAAACCTTGGAGCACATACAATTGCTTTGTTTTTCAGGGAATTTGTTTGTGGAGTGTGTTGTGATTATCAGAAGTATAGGTTTCAGTTCAGCAGACCACTGACCCGTGGAACTAAAAGTCTTGGTAAATGAAAAACATTAAAGAGAAAGATGAGCAAGTGAACATCAGAACAAGGTGTTCTGTTACCCCTCATTGAGTGTGCTTTTATGCCCTTTCAGTCATGTGGCAAATGACTACTATGAAATTTATGATGAAATAATGTTTTCATTTTCTGATTGAAAATTCTCTGGCTAGTCTACTTTCAGTCTAGCAGCATGATACAAATACTTGAAATATTACTTCTCTTAGAGCCTTTTATATTATAGTCAACTACTTTCATTACATTTTATCTGAAAGCATTTTTGACATGGTTCAAATGAATCAAACTTTCTGGCAAGATATGCGGCTTGGCAGGACTATGAAGGCCACATCTACACTATTCTGTTTTAAGGCCCCAAACATCTGATACTAATTTCTCAGCTATCTACACCATCTAAATTTTGGCAGCTGTTGCACTGAAGACAAAATCTTTGGCTGCTTGGCTCCAAAGCATGGCAGCCATCTTTCTGCAGAGGTTGTTGCTCAAAATATTCACTATCTCAGCAATCTGCTTAGCCTGGGGGACCAGTGAAATACTACAGTGAAAAAGATAAAGTACATATGTGCTTAAAGCCAGGTAGAAACAACAGCTTTCATGAAACAGAAGACAAAGTCTTTGAGGGTGAAAAATAAAATACTGCATGTGGTCTTCAGCAAAGAAGCTACTGTATAACATATGACTGTGGGCTATCACAGGGAAGCCATTGCTAATAAGGAAAAGAGAGAGGGATGAAGTGCAACAGTGTAACAACTGGCACATGTGCTCAGATGTGGCTGGTGATCCCTCTCTTCAGTGGTGTATGAACAGCAAGAGGAAAAATTCCTGCATCTGGGTCATGTCACCCAACAGTAGTCCAGAACATTCACTAATCAAAGTCAGTACTCTAGGGTTACAATAGAGTTTAGTAGCAATGGTGAAGTGCCAACTTCAGAGGGGATTCACCTAGCCACTTTCACTGCTTATTTGGTAGCCATCGCTTAGCATCAGTTGACCTTATAGTGATAAGGCAGAGGTGAGCTGTAGGCAGACCTCTCTTACCTGAAGCAGTTGGCCATGAGTTCTTGAACATTATAATTTCTCGTGAAGTAGATGATGAAGAAGGATCTGTTTCTCCCTCCTTTTCTGAAATGCATTTTTCAGAGAAGAGCACAGCTATCCCCTTTGTCCATGTACAACGTGACACCCAGTTTACTGAGGATAATATGTTTTCTTTATATAACACACTCATACTGAAAGTAGAGAGCCAAATGGTCTTGATGATCATTTATTATTATCTAAGCAATACAAATCTCCTAATGTTGTAAATGGTCCTGAAGTTGTTTCAATCTCCTTGAAGAATGTTCAAAGAAGTGAAAATAACTGGGTAGATTGCTGTAGTTACTAGAAAATACTTCAGTAAATGGTACTTTCATAAAGAATTTTAGCTTTCTTGACTCTTTTGAAAAAGATTTCTGGCTAGATTCTTTTGTAAAATAGCAGCTAACTCCACAAAAATCATTATGTCACTGCTTCCCAAGATGGTGTGATTCCATACATATCCCCTTTTGCCTACTCTCACACCAATATATTCTCGCAATGAGCTTTCTACAACAGCTGCTGTATTGAGAGCAGTGTGGAGGTTCAGATCTGATGAAAGTCATCCTTAGAAGCAGTAACAACAGTAAGCATAAGCATAAACTATAATGGTGGGCTACTGAGAAGAATGCTTCAACCTTGAAAGAAGAAAATTTCTGTACTTAGTATTCCATCTTAAAATAATATGTTTTCAAGTATAATGCTTCCTATTTCACTTACAGCTACAGCCTCACAGAGTTTATTTCACAAATGTTGGTTGCCAAAATTTGATTACCAATGACTTTCATCATTGTTCTCAATAGGAAAACAATGTAGCCAGGAGTAGCTAGGAATCATCAATCAGCCTGATTCAATCCAGTGGGAGCTTTTTAATGAACATCTTTCAGATGAGATTTACAACATTTGGTGCCTTGCAGAACAAGTGAAGAACCTCACAGAATTCTGCAGTAGGAAGAAGGCCTGATATTGCTCATAAAATGGTTTCATAGAAAAGCTTCCCATTTACTTCACTAATAGAAAATGTCCTGTTACTCTGTAAATTTTCCTGAGCACACATCATCAGACAAAATTACTGCTACAAGCTCCACTGATTTCTACCAAAACCAGCAAATAATTCTGATGTGTTGTGCTGCCTTCTGGTGGTAGCATCCTGGAAATAACATGCCTCAATCTTTTTTGGCAATGAAAATTAAAAGGTTTCAGACCTACTAGCAAATCATCCTATCCTTGTTTAAATGCATTTATAAGTATCTATGTTATGTGCAGTGAATCAAATTCTGAACAACAAATTGCTGTAACTGGGATTTTGTGTTATATTTTAGATGCTTAGTAGTCTTATTTGCTCTGCTTGTGACTTAGCAGAAGTTTCCAAGACAACAAATAATTTTACAAAAATCATTTTTACTTTAAAGAGCTATTAATAGTAAAAAAAATAAAAAATAAAAAAAATACAGAAGCCTATATGATGTTTTTGGAACAAAACTAGTTGTCTGACACTGATAATCATTAATAGAATTGTAACATGCCAGTCATCTCAAATAGCATATTCAGAAAGTGTGGAGATTAGAAAAAGAAAATATTCTCCAAACTGATGCTAAGCAATTGGCACATAGTGCACACACACACACAGCACTACTAATGTCTTCCTAAAACCAAAGTGTGATGAGCACTTTTATCCTTCTATTAAAATTTTCACTGAAATCACGCTAATAGAAACTCAGACCTAACTTGTACCTAAATAATCAACTTTAAAAAAAAAAAAAAAAGAAAAAGAAATGTCCTTTTATTCTTTGAGCCAATATTCTGGTACCAGTAATTTAATCCTTTGATCTTCTGCTTCAGCCTAAATTTTCTCCAATTTTTCTATTTCCTGGAACAATTTACATATGTTCAGACTTCATGTTAACTAAAGGAAATTCCCATAGCCTCCAGAGTTACTTGGAGATTTGTGCTACTTTGCTATCCCATTTCCTTGTTTTTTGCATGGATTGTGTGGTATTTTTGAGGTCACTGGATTTTAAATAACTGAGAACATCGGTCTTGTGGCTGTGTAAATCATAATGCTTACAAGCATCCAGCAATGGTCTGTCTTCAAAGCCCAAAGTCTTGTGGATGATACTCTTGACAATGCATTTATAGTAAAATACTTTTAATCTAAAAATCAAGTCAGAATGATACATCCAGACGAACTGTTTGAGTTAGGTTTGTGCAGATTGTAAAGTTCCCTTGATCTTTCTCCACTCTAATCATGAAAAATCTGTTATCAGAATAGCTTAATAGCCTTCTACCACTGTAGCTCATGCAGTGCATTGGGATTCTTTCAAAAAAATTATTGTTTATTACCTCATCTCTTCAGCTGACCTAACTGTTTCTTCTTCAGTACAGAAAAAAAAAAAAAAAGAGCTAACTCAGATTTATTAGAATAATACAAATGTTATTTATTTCTGCAATTAACTCATGAAAATAAAACTGTCAGTCCACAGCTACAGAGCTCACCAGGAGTTCAGAATGCTCTCTGCACCACCTTACCCTTGCTCACAACCAGCACACCTTCTTTCCATTCCCTAAAATATATATATACATATACACTGATTTCCTGAAGACTCAGGTATATCTTTGCTTATATACAAAACGTCAAAAAGATTGCAGAACTGAAGAAAATCTCAGAGTACACAGGAAATATTAAATTTCAGTACAATGGTAAATAACAAAGGAACAGCCTACTTTAGAGTCAGTCTGTGTTTGTTCAAAACATGTTCAAATACATTTTCGTTTTGTGGCCACAGTCTCTTAGAGCTAACTCACTTTCATGTATGAACAGTCAAAAAAGCAAGTGCCGTGATAACGTGGAATGGATGGACTGGCCTTCAAGTAATGCCTTCAAATCCATGTTTTCATGACTTGTTCTATACTTGAATTTCCTAATTTGACCTAAATTGTGCAGTAAAGAATCAGGCCACAAAAGTTAGCCATGCTTTTTGCAATTACAGTCCAGCAGAGAATGTCTCACAAGGTGCCTCAGTAGTTTTTTGATAAAATAGACTGGATAAATGGCTAAAAAGCATTTATAATAATAAAAATTGTAATCAATAGATCCAATTAGTTCCTAAATTATTTACTGTGGTATCAGACATTACTATGTTAAAGAGAAGAAATAAGAAGAATTAAAATATAATAATGAATAATTAATGTAAAAAAGGATTTCCCCCCCCCCCCCCCTTTTCCCCTCCCCTCATAAAGGATGTAGCCACAGTTCATTTAGGTAAAAACGGATCTGGCAGTAACTGTTGCGGGTAAAGGGGGTAAGGCTGTGATTTCTGCCTATAATTTTCTAACTGGGATTCCACTAAGTTGCTATTCCATGAACGAATGACCAACAGCTTTGAGTTAAATATTTTAATGAAAAAGAGAAAGTTAAAATTATATAGATGAAATTATGATAAATTCTCTCAATAATCAAGCAAAATATTCTCCCTAGCCTGGTTCCAAATGAATTTTTTCAATGAAGCTCTCAATCTTTCATGAGCACCAGTAAGGAAACTTCACAGAAACAGCTATTCTGGTTTTGTTTGTTTGGTTGACAGGGTGGGGGGCATGAGCTGTTTTGTTATTTGGTTGTTTATTTTTCATTTGTTGATTTGGAGCTTTTTTTGGTAAGCACCAAACTTTCTCTCATATCGACTATGGTGTAGTTACCTTTCTCTTGGACTCCGAGCTAGTCTGGGCTTTCTTTAGTGGTAATCAAGTACAGTTATCCCACTTCAGCCTCCAGGACTGAATACAAAGCCTTTGTTCTAACAAACGTTTTCCTTAACTTTTTCAAATCCGAAGTCCTTGCCTTATGGTGACACCTAGTGGACAAAACAAACACCAGAGCTTTCAAAAATTTTTACTGGAATGCAGAGGGCATTTCAATTGTGTAAACAGTTTAGTATAAAATACAGGACTACAGGAAACTCGTCAGTTGGGATTTTATTGGAAAGAAAAACACATGGTCCAATTTCATCCCAAGATTTTTATATAGATTTTTGTTTCTAGCACTGTTTGAACACAGGTCAAACTAAAAGTTAACTGTTTTCTTTTACAAAGACTATTCAAGGGAATAGTAATCTTGTCCACCTGAAAATACACAAGCTTAATGCTAGCACTCACTAGTCTGATTGAGAAAAAGAACTGCAGAACTTTAAAACTCCTGCACCAAAACAGGATCAAAAAATAGTTCTTTCCACCTTCTCTGGTAACTTGACTGAAAGATATAATCTTTCCGCAGTTGAAGCTACAGAATTTTTCAAATCTAAAACAAATATAGCTCTATTTTCTGTTTGTATTCTTCACAGTATTTACCTCTTTCTTGGGCTAAAATAAAGTTTAATCACACATATATTTCCACCAAATGGGCCCAGTCACAGTAGTAAAGAATCTCCAATGTAGCTTCCTATGCTAGTTATAATGGCTTTACTTGTCAAACCATTTTATGATGAACTATATTTTACCTAGCGCAAGCCAGAAGTGGTTTTAGTGTAGCAGAAAAAACCTTTTCTGTTTCAGACAAGCACAACAGTCTGCGTTAAAGACACTTAAGATGCTAATCATGCAGGAGCGGAGTTCATAAGGATTCTGCTTAACCAAGGTCCCTTAACCAAGATAGTTTGCCTCCTTCCTGATCTCCTTATTTCTTTGTTTTGGCAATGACTCTTCTGCATACTGTTTTTAAAACTATTTTTAACTTAGCTACCACATTCCGAAAATTCTTCTGTGAGGAAAAATGGTTGATATGACTATACAGTCTCAAGGGAGCTCAATTGCTAAGAGGTTATCTAAGACCTACAAAAACAATTACATTGCTTTTGTTGGCTGTGTGCATGCATGGATTTAAGCTAACTGCAGCATATAGCTTGCACAAGCTGCATTCATACTGCTGAGGTAGATAGAAGCTGAGAATGCTAAATAAGATGAGACATATTTGAGAATTAATATGATTGCCTGAAATTACCCACTTTGACAGTTGGATTACTTTGAGGATTAGCTAATTTCCATAATGTTGGTACTGTTGAGGTGTTTGGCTTGAGTCTGGTGATATAACCTACAAATCAGGGCACACTTTAGTCCTTTTGTGTAGCTCTAGTTTTACTCACACCTCCTCTGACTGCCTGATTCTATGTTGCAAAAAAATTACCTTTCTCTTGGAAAAACAAAGTGCTTGGAGAAAAGTAGATTTTCAGTATGCAATTTATTTCTAGAAAGAGATTTTGATTTTTTTTTTTTTTTTTTTTTTTTTGTGTGTGTGTCCCAAAAGACATACAGGCAGAAAGTTAAGAGTTTGACAAAGGGATACAATAATCAGAGATCAGGGATCTATTCTTACTCTGTTGTCAGAAAGCAGAGCTCCTGTTCTCGTTAGCCCTTCAGGACACGCCACATGCCCAGCATCTTCAAAAGATCCTTTGTAGTGGTTTCCTCACAAGCTGAGGAAAGAAGGAATGATGCTATCGAAGCCAATTCTTTTCAAGCTGAGCCCCATATCTGCATCTGAGGTCATGATCTCTAGATGCTGCAGAAATATGTTTACCTTTTTTGCAGTGTTTTGAAGACAGGTGCTAAAGAAGGTCTGCTTTTCCAACTGTTGCATACTCTTAATTCAGCAGGACCCTGAGGGTTCAACATGTCTGTAAATCAGGCCATTCTGTTTTAAAATTGCAACTCTGTCAGAAAGCTTTTTACACACTTGTAATTCAAAAACTTCTTTCCCAAACCAAAATTATGCTAGGGGAATGGATGAGTCATGGGATTGGGAATTGAATTTGAAGCCTTTCATCTGCAGATCACAAGTTCAAATATGCCCAAGGTCACTAAAACTTTGCTATGTACTGACTTCTCAGTATTGTATGATATAATACATAGAAAAAATGGAAAAATTCCATTCCTGGAGACTATGGTGAAGTTGCAATGGGAGAAAAAAAACACACACTGCAATAAAATCTGATTGCTTTTCTTGTTAAAGTAGAGGAATTTTTTTAAATTTACTTTTCTTTTGTAGAGAAGATAAATAAATTTGTCTTGTGAGTCTGTAATATATATTTGAGTCAAAATAGATGTCACAGTGTGAGATTCTATAACGTCATAGACAGCTGGGCTGACAGTATAAGGGCATATCAGACAAGAAGAGACCTGACAAACAAGGAGAGTGAAATCTATGTAGGTCACTCCAAAAGTAATGCCTTTTATGTATTTTTGTGGAAGCTGCAACATATAAAAAGAATCCAGTAACACTGATATAGCAAATTCTCAGCTACAAAATACTATTTTTTTAAACATAGTCATTATCATTAGCTATGCATTTTCACCAACTATGAACAAGAGCCTGCATACCATACTCATAAAAATCTGCACTGTTTCACAGCTGCTATGACAGTGCCATTACAGGGAAAATATTGTCCATGCAATCTATATTTCATCAGACAAAACAAACAGAATTCTAGAGGCATTAAATCCAGACTATATGGTGGGTGTGACAGGACAGTCCAGCTAAGACTGGTGATGTGCTCCATGGTCTTCAAACTGGTATGGGGCCTGGTATTATTGTATAACAAGAAAAAAGTTTTCTTCTTCTCTGGCCTGACTGTGGAAGTTTGAGCCTTCAGTCTAGTCAGTGTCGTGATGTAGCAGTCAAAGTTGGGAACTTTTCTGTTTTCCAGGAAATTCAGAAAGATCAACTATTTCCCATCCCAAAAAGACACTGTTCATCAATCACTTTACCTACTGAGAGCTGAGTCTTGAACATTTTCTTTGATGGAGAAGTCACATGACACCGCTCCATGCACTGCTGTTTTAACTTTGGCTTATAGTTGTGACACCACATCTCATCACTGGTAATGATGTGATCCAGGAAACTGTCACCTTCAGTCTTGCATTAGTTCAGCAGGTGCTGATAGTTCTTTCTGTTCCTGTGGGAGCAAGACCCACCTGGACAAACTTGTGATATTCCAACATTGCCACCATCATTTCCAATGCATATTAAGCAACATACACGGTTCCTTGGTATTAATATGCCATTACATGCACACGAGCTAAGATGCTCTTCAGTGTGACAGCTGTGCATGTCTATCCAGAACATGTCTATCACACCGTTGTCGCCACTACTGAAATGCACCACTCAGTACCTCATTGTGCTCATATCCACTGTTTGGTCTCCATAAATGTACAGCAAGCATTGATGAATGTCATTGGTTGCAATTTTTTTCTGTGTGGAAGAATTTAATTCTTGACCTTTGCTTCATTGGCATTTCCATGGCAGGTGTCATTCTGTCACACTGCTCTTCTTCTACCATCTGTCTCACAGCAACAAAATATAATGGAATACTGTTGGGAAGGTTCATCCTCTATTGTCCCACCATCAACATGTGCCTTTGATGTTATGGGCCAACATAAATAAAAAATAAAACAAGGAGATAAATAAAAAATAAAAAAAGGAGACATTACTTTCAGAGCAGTCCTCATAGTTAGGGCTCTATTACTTTTTTATCATGTGCTTGTTTGTTTAATCTCAGAATAGATCGGTATGAAACACCAATGATAATTAGGAATATTATTGTTGTTCACAATGTGAAATATACTTATTTATATATTACTAAGATTTTCGCTCTATTTTTACAGAGGTAAAACTAAGTCATTTCAGATACATTTCTTTCAGTTTCCTGTTCCTGAAGCACTAACCCAGGGAATGAAGATCTAAGATGGAGGACAAAAAGACACAATAATTATGATCTCATTCAACCTCAAGACTTTATCGGTCCAAAGGAGAAATTTAATCCTGACCATAAATTGCATTTCCTAAAAAAAACATAATCTTGCCTTAAGACACCAAAAGCACTGATTACAGAGAATGTCTGTGTTTACACATTTCTACTGAGCATGCTGACTGTATTAGTGTCCTAGGAAACAAACTGTATGCAGCATACAGACCTGCTCCCAGAACTAGGCAGAAAAAGAAATTTGGAAATCAGACCCTCCGATCTCTAAATCCTTTCAAATTCTTGAAGCACATTAGCTTTACTACTGTATGATATGTACGGTAGTGTTTCCCCTAATGAAATCCGACTAGAAGTTTAAATGAGTTTAATGCATGAAATGTATAAATAAAATGTGGCCTTGATTAAATTTAGACTTGATACATAACTTAAATGGGTAGCACAAGAGCCGCTTCAGTATCGAGTGTCCTGGCTATTTTTGGCTGCACTTTGTTTAAGGGGGTAAATTTTAGCATTTCTCATACCTTCCAAAGGAAAGGGCAGGGAAGCTACATAAAAGGAATAAGCTACTACAAAATAAATAAATAAATAAAAAGAGTAGAGGGCTGTATACTAGTTTAGAATTTTTTAGAAGGGATTGCTGTGTCAAAAATGGATTATATATAGTTTCCCCACCTTCTACTGTGGAATCAGACTATCAGCCAAACATCCTCCAACCATCACTAGAAGTAGTATAAGTGTAAATTCTGTGACGTTACCTTATTAATGTGTCTGAACCCTAAACCTCTGGAGCCCTTTCATGATGAAGAAAGTATTTTCCTTTTGTGTACATTAATCTTTTGGCTTCTTTCCAATATTGTAAAATTGTATCCCATGCAGTCTTCTGTCACAGACTCTGAGAAGCTTGTGGTCATTTCATGTAATTATGTTAAATATTTCAGTTAATGATCACAAAGAAGATTCTGATTCACTGTTAGACCTGCAACCTCAGTGGTACTACCACTAGTGATTTACACTCTGGTAAGATACTGTAACCAATCCTGGGGAAACTGGCTGCCTGTGGCTCAGACAGATATACTCTTCCCTGGGTAAAGAACTGCCTAGATGGCCGTGCCCAGCTGGTAGCCCATTACAAGTGGTGTCTCCCAGGAGCTGGTACTGGGGCCCATCTTGTTTAATGTCATTACTGATGACTTAGATGAGGGGATTGAGTGTGATAAGTTTGCATTAAGTTTGCAGATGACACCAAGATAGGAGGTAGTGTCAATCTGCCCGAGGGTAGGGAGGCCCTTCAGAGTGATCTGGATAATCTGGATCACCGGGCTGAGGTGAATGGGATGAGGTTCAACAAGACCAAGTGCTGGGTCCTGCGCTTGTTTAGAATTGTTTAGTCTGTAGAAGAGGATGCTCAGGGGAGACCTTATCACGCTCTACAACTTCCTGAAGGGAGATTGGGATGAGGAGGGGTTTGGTCTCTTCTCCCAGGCAACAAATAGGACCCAAAGAAATGGCCATAAGTTGTGCAAGGGGAGATTTAGATTAGATATGAAGACAAACATATTCTTTGAGAGTGGTCAGGCACTGGAATGGCCTGCCCAGGAAGGAGATGGAGTCACTCTCCCTGGCAGTGCTCAAGAGGCGTCTGGATGAGGTGCTACAAGATATGGTTTAGGAGGATGGTTGGACTAGATGATCTTGGAGATCTTTTCCAACCTTCTGATTCCATGATTCTGTGATTCTATGATTCTACAATTTTCTTCAGTAGTCAGCTTGGTGCAGTAAAAAGAAAAGTAAAGATCATATGGCATCATAGATTTTCAGTTCACAATCACTATTTCACTTGTTAAATTTATATTCGCTTTATAATACAGATTTTCCTGATGGAATGTATCCCAAGGGGAACTGGATTTTCTGGGAGAGCAGAAAGGTAGCCAACACTAGCATTTATATTTTCTGCTACTGTCAAACAGATATGTGACAATCACAGTACTGTATTTGGTGGTCGTTTATTACACCTGCGAAAGCCCTCTGTCAGGTCATGTTTTCATCAGCAAGTGAAGTTGGAGACCCTTCTGTTCTCCATCAGTTGTGACTTACGTGTTGAGACAAAAAGTACCTTTGCTCACTCCAATCCACTGTTTGTTGACTCAACAGAGTAGCAGACCAGTTTTGAAGTTAATAACATTGAACTTGAAAATGCTGCTTTTTCACTGAGGTGCAGGGAAGAACTTATAGAAACAGATTTTACCTGCTGGAAATATGATAGAAAACTCTTAATGAGTCCTAGATATTTTACTATACTTATGATGTTTGCTGTAGGGCTGTAGACCACACGTACAGTGAAAATACAGATACTAATCCACTAATAGTGGTAGAGCTGATGAGTAGGACAGTGAACACATCTATACAGATTGACTCAAATGGCAGAGGTTGCTCACTGGTATGTATTATAGAGGCAGAAGAGATTATTTGAATTTTTTATTGTTCTTCTAGTGACACATTCAGAACAAGAGATGGTACTGTATAATTCAACTTAATGTCAAGTTAGCCAAAACCGATCCAAATAAAAGGAAGAAATTAGGATAATACACAAGCTAATTCACACATAAAACAGCAAAGTGATTATTCTACACTCTGTGCTCCTGTACACTAGTTTCAGTAGGACTAGTAGGAAAACAAACATAAAAATATGCTCATGAATGCAAGGTTTTACTTTAAAACTTTTCTCATTCTGAATAAAAAACAATTCTTACGCTAAAAATTATTCCTAGGAAATATTTTTGGAAATTATCATTAAGTTACATCTTCATACAAAAGTTCTATCTTAGGAAAAAGCACATGCAGTTGAGCAGTTCAGTTGTTATGTTTCTTTTCATTTTTTCTATTTTTAATATAAATGCTCACTTTGGATTCTGTCACTTCTGAAATGATGAGCACTGTAAAATTGGATTTGAAACCACAGCATTAAATGCTTAAAATCTGATCCTTCTGTTGGGACCTGGGATAAATTAAACTGATGTACATTGTTTCTAAAGAAAGGAAAAAATATGGGAAGCGGGTTTTGAAGCCTGAAGGCAAAGAACAAAATAAGTTATGCAGGTGATATAAGCCATCTTATTTTCATTTTTTTTAATGGTTTTCGGCTTCCACATGGTTACTTAGACTGGAAATAATTCTCCAGAAAACACATTTCAATGTAATAACTAAAATTAGATTTGCATACTTCTACTATATATGTATGCTTTATGAAATGATAACAGCTAATATCTATTGATAGTTTCACTTTTTTATCTATGTTTATTTGACTTTTAGCATCTAATGAATTTAATATAGGTATGCCATATGAATATTAATTGGGTGCATGTACAAATTGATCAATGACATTTGGTGAGTGTTCTAAGCTATTTTTAATTGAGATAAATTCAACACAGGATTAAATTATCTGTGATTTAATCCAAATTGTGGAAATATACAACAAAATATAACAAAATACAAAGCAATAACTTGGTGTTTTAATTTCTTGGTGAGCAGATTTTCTTTCTCTGTAAAATAATATTTACTGAATTATTATCAGAATTGAATATTCAGAATATAAAACACAAAATAGGAAAGTACTGAAGAATCAGAATAGTTGGTGCTCTTTATCCTTTATTTGAAATTAACTATCTAATTCATTTAAACTAAGTCAATTCTAATACAAGAACAGTATTTGATTATCAAATCAAATTCACATACCCAAGAGAATTGTATTCATAGAATGCTTAATAAATTTAACATCATCACGGAAGTACTATTCTTCTTACTTAGATAGATAAAGATAAAATTGATTAGCTGACTTCCCATTTGTTACTTTACAAAAAGGCCTGGAAAAGAGCAGTTTCCCCCACCTAGATTCTCTTCATGCCTCTATGAATGGCAGCTATGTATTTCTCAGCTATCTCCAGCAATGTGGTTCCAAATCCCTTCATGTGAATCATGCACTACTTATAGCAAATAGTATCCACAAACTTGGAGAGTGGACATTCAGACTTTTCCGCTTTGCTCCTTATTGTAATACTTGATTCATATTCTGAAGACTCATGTGTGCTCCAGACAATGTAACCCACCTGTAACCACAGAGCAGTCCCTGAGCGAAGCAAGAGAGAAAGCATTCCATTTGTCCATTGATGTTCAGAGCTACCCCAGCAGCTGAGAAAATCAACAGATTAAAAAAAGAAATAATAAAAAAAAAAACTATAGAAAAAAAATGCAAGAATAACATATGCTAGAAATCTTTCTAAAACTATGAGAATTAATATACATCAATATTCAGATGGCAAAAGTCTGAGGCTTGTGAAGGGGAACATACAGTAGCAATTCCAAACATTAAGGATGTCAGACATGCTGTACTGTTTCTCACTGATCTGTGTGAAAAATTTGTCCCTAATCTGATTCCAGTTCCCCAATCAGCATAGTTAGCTTGAATGTTTTAGCAAATAGATTTTTCTGCTTGATTTTCTATCTTGGCAGAACTGGTCAAGATGGCAAAAACCATTTGCAGGAGGCATAAGGAAGGAAGTGAATGGCTAGAGCTAGTAACATCTTTGGCAGCAGCTATTGATCTGCACCCTGCCTCAGTGCATAGCCCTGAGGTGTCATGGTTTTATGTGTAAACTGTTGACAAGAGAACATCTTAGGCCTAGGGCATACATTGTTAAAAATACAGGTGTGCTGTTGGTAAGGACAAGTAACTCACAATCAGAGTACAGTCTGTGAAAATTTCAGTCTTCATTGAATAACAAAAAAGAACCACTATCTGAGCCAACATGTGGTCTGTAGTATATCTTTTAACTGGTTCATTCTTAAAGTGCCATATTTTATATTTGTTTGGGAGGCCTGAGTTTGAGTTCTCTTTTTTTTATTTTCCACAGGTGGTAATTTTTAAAACCTTTTCCGACTTTGGTGAGCCCTCGGAGTGCTGAATGGAAATGACCTCTCATTTTTCTTTTCCAAAATGGCTGTGTGTGTGTAAGAAACAAGCACAAAAGTGAACATACAAGAGAAAAAGTATATGTACAAACAGAAGCTGATTTTATCATTGGTTATAAGAAAAGGGAAAAGGAAAAAAAAATTGCAAAATCTAAATTTTCTTACTTTTTTGAGTTAATACTTGAATTTCACTTTCTTACAACCATTTAAAAGCTACTGGCATTTCAAAGTAGAATTCTCCAAGGTTTATACACATTACATTACCATAATAGCAGTGATATGTATCGTAATGGTGTGATGTTACTTGTTTTTCATTATACAACCCATATAATACAATCCTATTTTATTGTTTTCTAGCATGATATCTGGTTGCCAAAGCAAATACAGAACATAAAGCTAATAAAGAGATTATCACTTCAGTTGCTTGTAATTCTATAACTACAATAAGTTTGAGAGTGAGAATTACCTGGGGAACAAAAAGCTAGTAAACATGCACTCAGCTGAGTAAAAAGCCCTCTTAAAAAAGAGCTGGAAGACGACATTGAAAAAGATCCATGAGTTGCTGATATTTTTGGTATTCAAAATGTTATCTTCAGAGGGACAGACAGATAACAATCTACAATACAAAGAAGGTTAAAATGGAAGTTTGTCAGCAGAAAAGCAGAAAAGCTTAAGGATTTAGCAGCTGGTTAAATATCTGAACAGTTTCTTTATGTTATGACCACATCTGAACTGTAGAACTCTCTATACATACAACATTACTATATAATGTAAGAGTAAAATTAAAAGAAATGCCTAGATTACAGCTTAAATTTTGTATCCTCTCAAGTATTCTTTGACACTAAAGTAACTGAAGAATTTGGATGCTATCAACAGATATGCACCACCACAGATGATTCTGAAAAAGCTATTAAAAAAAAACCCTCTTGAGTGAAGTTTTGTGTTGACCTATTTCCATTTCTACTACTTCTTCTGGCTCACAGACATGAATAAAGGCTATTTGTTTTTATTTTTTATTTTATTTTATTTTTTAGGATTCTTTTACATAAACAAATGTTAAACAAATGGCAAATAAAAATTCAAAATTAATGAAATGCAGGAATAAAAAGCATCTGAAAAGTACTTGCATTATGTATTATGCCTCTTCAAGGTCCATTTTTATCTGTGTGTTTTATTTTTCAAGGCCATGATTTTCTTTTTCCCAAAGCAAAGTGTAAGGTAAAAAACAAAAAGGGTAAAGTAAAAAAAAAAAAAAAAAAAAAAAAACCTGCTCTCTATATTTTCAACAGTACTGACAGGATCCATTCTGTAGCACCTGAGTTTGTTTTTCACCAATTGTCTTTCCAGAAAATAAGCTAAAGTATGTATAATGTCTGCTCTGTTATCTTGTATGTATGTGCAGAATAGGAAAAAGTGTTCGTTAAATTGGAATGGAACATTTTGTCTAAGAAATTAATTTTTGATAAAATGCATTATTAACATCAATGAATATTCCTTTCTTTCTATTAAGCTTTAAGTCTGTCATCACATAGTTTTGTAAAGTCCATGCTTCTGGTTTTACAACAAAAGTCAGAAAACAAATTTAGCAAAATATTTTTATTTTTTCCTTGAAAAACTCTTTCCAAAATAGAATTTCCTTCCACATGGTTTCCTATGCCTCGCTTTACCATTTTTTCCCATCAGCTGCCTACAATCATTCTTTTTCTTTTGTAAGTGCAGCTCAAAGTTAATTGTTCTTTGTTGGCTAGTGAAAAGCAGTATAAGCCTCTTCTGGTGTATTTTCTGCACTGCAAGGGAAACTACCCAGGCTGATTTGCCACACTGCTGTTTGTCACATCTGATTATCTTAGCTGCACAATGGTAACTTACAGCAAGAATGTGACTTAACAGCAACCACACGTAAAGCTGCACACTGCCATCTTTTCTGCTAAGGAAATTTAACAAGGCACAATTTCCAGAGATCAGGACCTTTCCTCTTATTGCAGAATTTAGTAACTAGAAGACATAAATGAGGAGCCTTTAATCCATTAAAAATCACCATGAGTGCTTAAAAGAGTTCAGAGCTATTAATCCTCATGTCCATATACACAATCTGTTTGTTTGATATGGCAATTAAAAGTGAAAGGATATCTGGAGCCCAATCTTCCTCTTTTTCTAATTGAAGTCAATGTGCAAACTTATGCAACTTCACTGGAAGAATAGCATCTGGTCAGTCTTAACACCGGCAGCTCTACAAATCTTAAGGAAATGCTCTTGCTTCACATCTCTGACTCCCAGAGCCAATAACATTCAAATCCACTGCAGACAACATCTGATTCCAAACTGGGAAGGCACAGATCCTCAGATTAATTAAAATTTGCATTAGCAGCTATACTGATTAGCACCATCTGGTCATTAAATTAAATTTAGTTCTGTGAGTGCATGGCAAAGAAAAATGATGTAATATTAAATATATTCTGATTCCTAAATGTCTGATGTATTCTTAACATCTGTCTTCTAAGCTTGTTATTTAATATGAATCTTGGTCTCTTGTCAGAATCTAAATAAAATCAGAAGGCCTAATACTTCACAGCACTTTTTCAGAAAGCATTGTAAAAGTGCCATTGGGTCCTTCTGCTTTCTGACAGTTAAATTATTGTTATTTGATGTGCAAAGAGGATTGTGAAAGACAGTTAGTACAGTGTGGAAAGACATACACTGAGGTTGATGGACAGCTTGAGAAGGAAATGGACTGTAAACTGTTACTACTAACTTCTACTTTTACAGGGTACTGAATTATTCCCTTGAGCACAATTTTCCACAGTACACACAACTTTTCTTGACTATAAAAGCAGAACAGCTTTGTTATAACCCTTATGTCTTATGCAAAACATGAAATAATGAGTTTCACTGCAAACCAGCTTAGTTTCAAACAGGTATGTAATTGAGAGTCCCTCACCTGTTTTCAAACTTCATAGACATTCAAATTCCTGGGTTTGTGGGATACTTATCAAAAGAATCACATGGAAAACAACAACACAGTACTGCAGATGTGATTCCAGAATTATATAGAAATACAAATACATCTACTTAGTATTCTTATAGCTTTTTTATGCTTTTCATAATAATTTCGTTTTAGGTATTACATGAAATATCAGAGAATTAGAGTTAGAAAAGTAAAACAATGCTTTGAAAATAAATGCCAAAATCAAGGCAACCAGTTTAAAGTTTTCAGGGGGAAAAAAAATAAATAAATAAGTAGATATATTCTTACATTGCCATCATAACTCATTCCAGCCAGAACAGTATTTCCAAAAATCAGGTCCACTTGACCTATATTTTCGTATGGAAGTTTTACAGCATTTTTTGAATTGTGAGGCAACATTTTATATTTCTCCTTTCTTCTTGTTTGGTTAATCCACAAAAATATTGACAATATTAACAATGTGAGTTTATTTTTCACTTTTCATCCCTTAGTTGCTATTTCCACCCTAGTCAGGCAGTTTACAAAGATATCCACATTTTTTGAGCACTTCTTTCTCATCTGATCAGTTTGCAAATCGGTTTATTTAGGTAACTCCTAGAAAGAAAGATAAAATAAAATTTATTAATATAAATTGGTAGAGGAGTGTGATCTGTATGATTTGCCCAGAATTTCTTTCCCACATCTTCAGAAAGATGTTTCTTTCACTATCTGTACATCAACATCTCTTTTGAAGTCATGCTTTATTAGCCTTTCTTCTTTTCAAACTCCTATAATTGAATATAGAGAAGTACAAAATACTTCAATCTTTGGATTGTGCTCTTTAATGTATGTTACATGAGGAGCATATTAAGTTCTTTTGGTCACCTCTCTCTGGTTCTGTCTGATGTGGATTAAGGTTTAGTTTTGAAGTATTTTAGAGAACTGTTCACAAATCTTTGGAAGATTTTTTTCATTGTAGCTTTCCAAATGTGTTTTTTTGTTTGTTTGCTTGTTTGTTTGTGGTGTGTTTTTTTGTTCTTGTTTTTGTTTTTATTTTTAATTTCTTCTGCCCAGAGGATCATCTCCTGAGATGCCTATTTGCCATTATACTGGTTTTGGCTAAGATAGAGTTAGCTTCCTTTATAATAGCCTATATGGTGCTATGCTTTGGATTTGTGCCCAGAACAGTTGATAACTGTTGATATCTTAGCAGTGCTTGTATAGTATCAAGGCCTTTTCTGCTGCCATGCCAGCAAGGAGGGCAAGAGAGTGCCTAACAGTTGGGAGTGACACAGTCAGGGCATCCAACTCCAGGTGACCAAAGACACGTATATATGGCATCATGCTCAGCAATAAAGGATGGGGAAGGAAGGAGAAGGAGGATGCTTTGAGGGATGGTGTTTGTCTTCCCAATAAACTATTGTGCATGATGAGCCCTGCTTCCCTGAAAGTGGCTGAATGTCTGCCTGCCAGTGAGAAGTAGCAAATAAATCCCTTGTTTTGCTTTATTCCTGCATCTTTTCTTCTACCTGTTAAACTGTATATCTCAATCCACAGATTTTCTCTCTTTTGCCTATCCAGTTCTCTTTCTCATCGTGCTTAGAGAGCAGTGGGCAAGCAGCTGTGCGGGGCTTAGCTGCCTGCCAGGATTAATCCACAACTATTCTCTTTCCATGGCCATGCAAATAAGGTGATAAAAGCAAAATAGATAGCAAATTTCATAAGTGAATAGATCTTAAGTTACTACTTCTCTTAAGGATATTAGAAGTCCTACACTTTATCACCTATTACTTTATTTTAATATCACTTTTTGAAAGTGAATCAATTTGTAAGTACAAAGTTCCAGGAAATGGTGGTCAGTGATCTAAACTATCAGGAAAGATCAACTGTGAAATCAGTAAGTTTTTTGGATAGCTAACCCTGGTCATACAATGGGCTGCCTGCAACACGTCAGCAGCAGTACTCTTACTTATTTAGTTCCATCAACACGTTACCCATGTAACATGCAGTATTTACAACTGAAAAGGAATGCTTTTAACATCCTGTCACTTTGCAGTGCATGCTAGATTCATACTGTATTGCATTCAGATTTATGTGACTTCAAGAGAAAATAATGCAAATGGATGGAAATGATAGGATCTTGTTTTAAAGTTGTTGATTTGAGAAGAAATAGATACTAAGCACTTTACCTTATTTTATCTCTACATATTTTGTTATTACTGGGTAAATGTATTTTGCAGTATCAGATGGTTTATTGACTTTATTGACCCTACTTAAAATGCATGAAAGCAGATTTTCAGGAATTCATAGAGGGTGATATATCTCTCAGATTTCATGTCTTTTACAGTTTCCTTATTATTTCTTATGCAGCATAACTGAATTTGAAAGCTAAGAAAACAAATGGGGGGAATTTTGATGACACCAGAATTTTAGTATCATCAGAATTTTAATAGTCGAGAAGCGTATCTATCTCAGTAAACTAGATTTATATAAAGTATCTGTAGGTAAGAATTCCATGTATGAGGAAGTTTGGAGGATAATTGTTTATTCTTCAGTGATGGAAGTATAAGTTTAGTAATATCTTGGATCAACAGAACACTAAATACTATGTTTTAACAATGACATCATCAATGGGAAGTATTAAAGAAAATGTCACAAGCTGTTGCCTAAATAATAGGGCCCAGAAAGTCATTTTATTAATCTTACATATGTAAAAGAGCAGTTTAAGGATGAGACAGAAATTCTCTGAGGAGAACTTTGAGAATTCATGGTTCTTACTCTCTACCAAGAGAAGAAAACAATAAACTAATTTAAGTTTCATTAGTTGGGGGTATGTGCCCTATAGTCTCCACCCAACCTCTTATGCATCACCCAATCTATTCACTGGAGGGGGCAAGAGAGAAAGAGAAAGTCCTGATGCTCTGCAAACACTGGTCAGCCACTGTTAAAACATTGGTGTTCTATCAGCATTGTTTTGATCACAAACTTGAAACACAAAGCCATACCAGCTGCTATGAAGAAAATGAAATACATCCCAGGCAGACTCAGTGCAGCTAATTTGGAAACCCTCTCAATTTTGGAGAATAAAAACTGAGGAGTGTCATCCTTGGCATTTGAAGGCATTTTCTATCAGTATAGCTATTCACACTACTGAGAGAAGGTTTTTAATTGCACATACACTAGTAAAAATTTAATTCTAAATTGTATAAAATTGTTATCATATACAATTTATTTCAATCGAAGAGACAATCTCATTTTGGAAGAAAAATAATAATATTATTGTATTATTGTATATTATTGTATGGTTGTTTTTGTTTTTGTTTTTTTTTTTTTTTTAAGTTTCTGTGACTGTAATTGCAGTAGAAAGCCTTGCTTTGAGTGTAAAACTAGCCATGACCAACTTGGTAAAGGCAAAAAGAGAGTTAATCCTCTCCTAAATGCAGTTAATTAGAAACAGGAAGATTACAAGAAAAAAAAAAAAAAAAAAAAAAAAAAAAAAAAAAAAAAAAAAAAAAACAAATTAAGAATTGAAATGGGTGAAAAGTCCCAAACAATCCTATGCAGCTTTTGTTTATCCAACAATAATGCAGATAGAAAACTAACACCATCAGTGTTACGTTTCACTACTTATCTGATAAACCTAAACAAGAGACACACAGGCACACTGGAAAGCCCTATCAGTCACCACTAACTAGGTCAGGAGTTTCCCTAATAGAACACTCAGACTTTTCTGATATATGATTTAATCTTTATTGTGGGAAATAATTTTTAATAATATTTTAAATTGGTGTATTTAAATAAACAAATCAAATTTAAGCTGGAATAGATCACTGAATGTTTTTAATGAAGTATTAATACACAACCACAACTCTTGTTTTGATTTAACTACAGTGTGTGAGTCTCTGGAGAAAAAAAAAAAAAAGGAAATGTGGGAAAAAACACAAAAGGGGGGGAAAACTATAACCCGTGGTTGTAAAAAAAAAAAAAAAAAAAAAAAAAAAAAAAGGAGAAAATAAAAAGAAGGAAAGTACTACTTAGTGAGGTGGGTGGATCTCAGATTCCGTCACTGGATGCAACTGCTGGAAAAAGAGCTAAATGAAAAATGGCAGGGTGTTAACAGAAAAAAAGGAAAACTCCCCAGGTTATAAATAACTTCTTTTAAAAATGGACCCTGAACTTCCATGGCTCCCTTTTGGCTCCCTTTTTGCTACATGTTGTAAGCTGTAAGCTTATTGAATGCTCTTACATCTATTTTCCATCATGATTTGAAACATTGTGGTTAAACCAGGCAGGTGTCTGAGCACCACACAGTCATTTGTTCACTCCCCCCCTTCCCAGTGGAATGAGGGAATCAGGAAAAATAAATGAGAACTCACGGGTTGAGATCAAGCTATTAGATAAAGAAAAGGATAATAATTATGACAAATACATATATATATACACATATATACATATGAATGTGTATATAACAAGTGATACTCAAGCAATTGCTCACCATCAGCCAGCCAATGCCTAGCTAGCCCCCTGAGCAATGGAAGAGTGAGATGAACTCCCACCCCCTCCAAAATTTCTTCTGCATGATATCATATGATATGGGATATCCCTTTGGAAAATTTAAGTGTCCTAATTCTGTTTCCTCCCAGCTCCTTGGGCTCCTCACTGTGAATGGCCTTGGCTCTATACAACATTGCTTAGCAGCAACTGTATTCATCAGTGTGTTATCAAAACTGTTTTTACTCCTAGAACCAAAACATAGCATCATCCAGATACTCCGAAGAAAACGATTCCATCCTAGATGAAACTAAGTCAAACATACTTTTGCTATTTAATCTTAATCGTTTTACAAATTATTTGGTGTTCTCAGTGTTTCAAGTCTCTTAAAGAGATTACTGGATTACTGTATGTTTGGGGTTTTTTGTTTGTTTGTTTTTTGAGGAAAGTTTGGAACTATTGCTTACTTCAAGTTCACAAAAATAATCAAGCCTAAGTATAACTGAATGATAACTGTAAGTCAAAATGTTTCAGACATTATAACTAAGTAAATGCTAGAAAAAAAAGTCCAGACTGACTTCATTATTGCACACTTTATATCATAGAGTCATAAAATCAGAATTGTTTGAATTCAAAGGGTCCCTCAAAGATCATCTAGTCCAACTCTCCTGCAATGAACAGGGACTGCTACAGCTAGATCAGGTTGCTCAGTTTGACCTTGGGTGTCTCCATGGACAGAGCATTCAACATATCTCTGGGCAACATGTTCCTGTGCCTCACCATCCTTATGGTAAAAATCTTCTTCTTTATAACCCACTTAAATCTCCCTTTTTTAGTTTGAAACCATTTCACTTGTCCTATTACAACAGACCCTGCTAAACAGTCTGTCCCCTTCTTTTGTAGTGATAGGAAAAGGGGAAATGGTTTTCAGTTCAAGGAGGGAAGGTTTAGATTGGATATCAGGGGGAAGTTCTTCACAGAGAGAGTGGTGAGATGCTAGAACAGGCTGGATGCTCTGTCTCAGGAGGTGTTCAGGACAAGGCTGGATGAGGCCCTGGGCAACCTGGTCTAGTACCAGATCTGGAGGTTGGTGGCCTTGCCTGTGACAAAGAGCTTGGTATCTGATGATCCTTTGGGTCCATTCCAACCCAAGCCATTCTAGATTCTATGATTCTTATCACCCTTCTTTAGATACTGAAAGGCTGCTCTCAGGTCTCACCAGAGCCTTTTCTTCCCCAAGCTGGACTGCCCAAGCTCTCTGAACCTGCCCTTGTAGGGGAGGTGTTCCATTCCTTGAATTATTCTTATGGCTCTCCTCTGGGTGCTCTCCAAACTTCTGTTGTGTCTATTTACCAGCTTGATTTTATTTTTTTTCATGGAAGAGAAATTTGTATCTATCAAGATCAGCTTCTGTTTATTCAGAGCTGTTAAACTGTATTTTAAGCTGAGTGAGTGCTTATTTTTCTATCTGAGGATTCACTGAGCAATGAAAAGATTGCTGTTTGGAAAACTGACATTACCTGTGATATTTGACGTCAGCAGGAAAGGACATCAGATAATGTTTAATTATGATGAATAATCTTGCATTTCCAGATTTGTATAATCTAGTAGGTTTATTTCATTCATGAAATCTTATTCAAAACTTGAAATTGTATGAAATTTTACATAACAACATTAAAACACTTTTGGTGTGAGCTCTTCACTAGAGGGGGAATGGTTTTAAACTAAGGTGGAGGAGGTTTAGGTTAGATATTAGGAGGAAGTTTTTCACACAGAGGGTTGTGATGCACTGGAACAGGTTGCCAAAGGAGGTTGTGGATCCCCATCCCTGGAGGCATTCAAGGTCAGGTTGGATGTGGCTCTGGGCAGCCTGGTCTGGTGGTTGGTGCCCTTGCACATAGCAGGGGGTTGGAACTAGACAATCTTTGAGGAACTTTTCCACCCAGGCCATTCTGTGATTGTATGATTCTAAAGTTTCAGCTTTCTGCATTAATGTAAAAGTTTGACAACGTGCTTTGTCCTATCTCTAAGTGTAACAAAACTAATGAATGAAGTTGACATTTGTAATATGAATGATTGTGCTCCAAGTATGTGTACTTTATTAAACTTTATGTATATTGAAGGATTTCAAGGATTCGGCGTTTTTCAACGTTATCAGTAAAACAGTAGAAATACTAGTGTAATCTTGGAGACCTTTATCTTAGAGACTTCTATGTCCTGAATATAAAAATGTATTTATAAAATACTTCATTTATTCTTTTAGTCTAAAGGGAATATGTATCTTGCTAATTCATAATTACCAGAACCTTAGTAAGGTTTTGTTATAATATAGGAAATTGAATTTACTGAGGATAATAAAATCTTCTTTAGGTTGCGTTTCTGCAGATTTGTTTCCCCAGGTGAATGTAAACTTTCTTTTCTTTTTTTTTTTTTTTTTAATAAACTAATGCTATGACACCGAGTAAAGAATAAGTAGATTACCAGAAATTATTAAAGCCAATATCTCTCTTCTCGTTAGACCAAATAACTGTCATTGCACCAAATAACTGCAAAATAGTAATAATAATAATAACAACAACAATAATGGCAATAAATTCAAGAAAATCTTAAATATAACTTGAGACACTTTAGAGGGGGATTTCATTAAATTGTAATACTGTAAATCTTGTCATCTTCTGCTGCATTCTCCATTATAATGCTGTTAAGTACTAAAAGTTTGCTTGCAAATTCCACAGGTCATTAGCCATTGCGTATGGTTTTGAGTAGACTATTCCATATTTCAAAATAAAATGCTATACATGGTACCCATTTAGGAGGACTATTACTGCTCACATTAAAAAATATGCCTATTGTTTATAGCTAGGAATTACATAAAACCCCTTTCCATAGAATTTTTTTTAATTATTCCATGAGAGTGAGCTGTAATTTCATAGTCTTAATAAAACAGTAATGGTATTCCACACATATATATTACCTAACAATGCTGAACATGCTATTTTCCTGGCATCAGCTGAAATTAATTTGAATCGCTCATTAGCAAGAACACTAGCATAAACCAAAACCATAATGTTAAAAATTGTATAAGATCTGTTGCCTAGTGGTGACTAATATTCCCATTTTTTTTCTGCATTTGAATGGCATTAATAGCTTACCACTGCTCTGCAACTTTTTGATTATGTATGCCTTTTCACACCCAAACTATAAAAAACAACAAATATTGTTTTAATCCAAAACACATTTTATCTACTTTTCTGTTCTTCAGATTTCAATAACACATAGATCAGAAAGGACTGTATATTGTTATTGAAACAAGAAGTTCATCGTCTTTAGTGTTTTCACTGAAGTAACCAGTGTGTTAATGGAGAAAGATCATTATCAGACAAATTTTTTATTGTCCTAGTGAAAAAAAAAAAAAAAGAAAAAAAAAAAAGATGTAAATCACTGGTTTTGCACTAGGATTCATGGTGTGAACTCTAAGGTCCTTCTCAGTGGTCTTCTGGCCCATGAATCCATACAGCACAGCATTTACATTGTTTTCTATCAGATCAGTAAGATGTCATCCAAATGTGAAAAAATCTCAAGATCAGCACTGTTTTAGAAATCAATGAAAATATAGTTAATTTTTTTTTCTGGAAAAAGTCTGGAGAGAGACCTTTGATGCAGTCTCAGAGAGTAAACCAAGAGATAGTAAAGCCTCAGACAGTAAATCATAAAGTTAGTTTGGGTCAGGTTATAGCTTCTGCTATAAATAGGTTCTCTTGACCTCATACTCATCATACTCAATCTGAATTTGGCTGTGGCATCATACTAATTTTAGCTAATGTTTAGTCATTCAAAATAATTAAATATAATATTTTCTTGCTGTATTTAATGCATTGAGGAGATGCAAATGATGCTTTATCTTTACAGATACACTTCAACTCACTTCTTTTGGAACTAAGTAAATTATCTGTTGTGTAGATGTATCCTATTTTGCTTGAGGGATTTGAAATAGAAAATATCAAAGCAGTTTGTTGTGAACTCTTGTGTCATAGTTGAATAGAAAAGAGTGCTGAACTCTTAACATGGTTATCTTTTGTCCAAAGAGTCAGTAGAAGCTAGATTCAGCTACTGGATTCAGGAAAAAAAATTTACCTAATTGCACTTTCACTCAGTGAAGATTAAGATGACCCTACTGAAGTTAATTCATTAGTATGGTAAAAAGCCACGAATAAGGCTTGCAAAAGCATTTTTTTTTAGATTTTCCAAAGTTTGTCTGTAATTTGGACAGCAGTGTCAATTTCAAAAATATGGAAAGAGGTACAGACATTGTTTACTTTCTCCCATGTCAAGCCATATCTTTAGAAACTTAATTTATTTAATCCTTATATCTAGATCTATGTTAGGCATGTAAATCAGTGGAGAAATATGGGAATATCTAAAACAAATTCATTCAATCATAAAGTACAGAAAGAATCAAAACATGGCAGAAAGAACTTATCTTAGAAGTTCTGGTTTTAATCTTATAACTATTGGGGAGTTTAAAAATTCTAATAGTGCCTAAACGTTGGTAGAACTTGCTCTTAGCCATCACCTAAGTGTCCACAATCACCAGCATACTGACTTCTAGGAGGTAACAATAATTACAGGATAATTTTTTGTGTATGAAGGAAATAATTCTGCTTTCTTTTTTCTCATTAGTCTATAGTTAGCAACCAAGGAAAGAATAACAGGAGCTATCTCTGAATTCAGAAACAGCAACAGTAATAACTTTCCTCGAATGGAAAACTATTCTTTTTTCTTATGAGTAGTTTCTAGGTAGATCATATTACCAAATCAACTGACAACTTCCTACATACCTACCACTTTGCTGTACTTTTGCTCTGCTGGTAATTTTTTTCAAATGGTCTTAAAAAATTCTATCAGTCCTTCAAACTGACTATGGGCTGAAGAAAGTAGTATCCTGCCTTGCTCCTCTATGAATAGAACAGATCTTTTTAATTTAACAGCAAAGCAAGCACTGGATATTTTGTCCCCTATTAGTTGTTCACATTTTTGCAGCTAACACATGATTTATTTGATAGATCATCAGTGAGGGCACAGAGCAAATATGTTATGAAATGACTTTGCTGCATTTATTTCTGGTGTGTAAGATTTGCCTGTTATAAAAGAGAAGGAAAAATATGAACTGAGAATCAGAAGATTCATTTTTAAGCTCACCTGCTGTCTAATTCTGAAATGTATTCAGGCTGATATGATTAAGATCTTAACCTAAAAATCTAACTGCGATTAGCTGAAATGTGAAAGGGTTTTAAATCCTAACATGAAACTTGGTACAAATGCAATACAACACGGTATTCGAAATGCAGTACAAACTTCACTTCAAAATATGTGTTTTTTAGAAGTTAGTTTTACCTTAGCTATTACAATCTAAATCCTCCATTCAATTAACTTGATCAATCACACTCAAGTAATGAAGTTCTTTTATGTAGATATGACACTTAGCTACAATCTGATTTAGTATATTATTAACTCAATATCACATATTGTAAGTACAGTCTCAAACTACTTTTTAATTAAAAAAAAAAATATGCAGACATGAAATTGGTGTTTAGATCAGAGCTGTTTAATTTAACTTTATGGCTTTGTCACATCATTTCCCTCCTTTGAAGCATGCTGAGTATGTGTAGTTTTTCTTCTATAACGGGAGTGATTCGTAATAATAGAGTGAGGGAGATGGCTTTTGAACTGTTTCTTCCCTCAGTTCTGTCTGTCTTCACATCATCACATTTCCAGGAAGAAGAATTGCCTGAAAAACGATTCTGAGTAAACCCCGCTCAGTGCTTTTTCAGTGTAAAACTTAAAAGTGACATTAAGGTATCAGGCAACTGCTTTTCTTCCCCCCCCAGCCAGATGCAAGGGCAATGATATGAAACTGAAAGAAACCATAGCTCAATCATCTGCCTTCCACTTAATTTTTCATACAAATTTAAGGTCAGGTTGTGGCCTGGTAACCAGTAAGGTGTATGTAACATTAGAACAATAATTCTCTGAAACTGATTATAAAGAGAAACCGGGGAGAATGGACAAGAGGCTGCTCTTGGTTAAACTAAAACTAGATGAGCTCCATTACTGTGTGGAGTAATGGACTCCTTCAGATCTGTACTACTGCTAAGTAAGTGCAGAATCAGTCCATGAATAAGTATGACACAGTTCTGTTTCACTTCCAAGAAAGTAATTTTTATGTACATATATATGAGTTTTATATATTTTACATGCATGTATAAGTGCTTGAGTGCATAAAAGACATAGCTACACACAAAAAACATGACAGTATGACACATGCCACGTATTTCAGACTAGATAATAAAATCATTTTTTATATTGGAAAGGTTATTTTCACAAACAAAAGCAAAAGTATCAGTAAAGCAACATTAAAGAATTGCCTTTATTTTTTATTTTTATTTGCTAAATACAAGCCTTGCCCACATTTGTTCTTTGTTCACACACTTATAGGTGATTTGAAAAACACATATATGTCAGGGCAAGTTATTCTTAAGGGGCTTTTTGGTTTTCTCTTTCTCTTTCTTACCTACCTTCTCTTATGTGCTTCTGTCATCTGTGCGGGTTTCCTCAGGCAGACATGTACATAAAGAGCCATTTATAGTAGCTTCTTAAGCTTCCTACCTTTTATGGCATGAAGATGGAACTCACCTGGTAATTAAGAAGAACCAGTAGTTTCATCTCAGAGATCCCAGCTACCCTCTAGTCTCTGACTTAAGTTGTTGAGGGGCTTGATAATTTTTGGGTTTACATATACCCTGGATCTGTAATCCGGTACCTGAAGACTGCAAGAGACATTGATAGATCATTTATATATATCTTATCAAATATTTCCTCATGAGAAATGAGTCTAAGAACACTCTTAACAACAAAAAATCTTATAATAATACCTGCCTGTTATTCAGTGGTGAGTAACTAGGAATTTGACAAGTGCCAGTCTCAGGGAGCTAGTGCCAGTCTAACAAGCTCTGACAGGCGACCAGGTGCCAGCAAAGGATGCATGCAGAGAGAAGATGGCAAGGTGCTGAAAATTACATTTTTCTTAATTGTTTTCCATTATTTGTTGGTTGGGGTTTTGGTTTTGGTTTTGTCTTTGTTTTTAGCTTTTGGCTTTTATCCTTGTATCAAACAAGCCAAAAATTCTGAACATTTCCGTATTTTCCCTGAACTGCAACCCAAGATTCCAGACCATGAATATCTTGTTGCAAATGCAATCAAATCTATGTTATTTAATTTCAGGGAAACTAAAGGATTCCTACTATTCTACACTGTTCTCTTCCTTTTCAAGATTTAACTCTATAAGTCACCTTGTTTAAACTTCAGTGAACTGTGTAACAATAATTAATATCTAATCTTTCAGCTAAGAAAGGTGGTAGGCATTAATTCTTTTTTTTTGATGAGAAGAAAGTGGAAAAGCAGATCAGGTTGCAGGAAACATTTTAAGTTTGTATCAAAGGTATTTTAGGTCTTCTGGTTAAGGTAAAGAATATCCAAAATGAAGGCCCTCAAAATGCTGCATCGACTGATTCTTCCACTTCCTATTGACCATATACTTAGGGCCAATGAAATAATAAAATACCAGATAAAAAGCATTCAGAAAAAAAGACTTTGATAATTTATAAAATTAGTGTGTAACTGTGTCTCTATTTATGCTAGCCTGTTACAGACAAGGTTCATTGAATGGACCAATTTTTGCAATAAAGTTAATTGAAAACAGTTAATAAGCCTGTTTGGCTAATGAAGTACCATGATTTTCTAGCATTCTGATGGCAGAAAACTGCTAGTGTTAGATAATATTCTTTCCTCTGTCAGTGGGCAAAGTGATGGTTGTTTTATTACAAACATATTTCCAACTTACACAGCAAACCTCAGCTTTGCTGAAAGCATTTTGAATTTTCCCATTAATTTCTGTAGGGACTTAAGTTTTCCCCTTTGGGCTTTTTGTACAATGGGAATCCTGCTGACATTCAGAAAAGGTGAAGATATCAGTAAAAAAGTAGCCCTTATGTTGCAGAAATTCAATAAAATAATGCATCACAGCTGAGTAGAATAGCTCAAAAAGAGCAAATAATTTCCTGTTTAGATATTGAAGGAAGATCTAGGATTTCCAGCACTTTAAACAATGCTGCCCATAAAGCATATAAACATAAAGAATATTCTACTTGTGAAAGTGGTATATTTTATGTGAAAACAAAAAGTACTTATATTTAATACACCAACAGTGTTTTCATGCACATTCTTGATAGTGTACATTTTTTTTCAGTTCCACACAATGACAACGTTCTTGTCAATCGCTGTCCAGGAATGCAAATAAGAAATTGCATCTGTTGTAATTTCCCCAATCAAACTCTGCGCTCTTTGCTTAATGTTTTCAACAATTCTAGCATATGGTATTGAGATAATCCTGAATCCAGTATGTTTTCCCGATGGCTAGATTTGCCTGTCACAAGTGTTTGCTTACCAGCAGTATCCTATGAATGAAGTGAATTTTCACTAGAAGAAGCATATTGAAAACGTGTGTGTATCCTGCTTTGTCACATCTGCGTAAAGTTTCCCCCCTCCCAATGCAATTGTTTTTACTTTCTTTTAATCTTGCAAAGAAATGTAAAAGTGGAATAACTGACCCCATGTTCAAAGTCATTGTCAGAGACAATGAAGTCATAGGCTTCTGTTTTTAATAATGTCTTGCAAAACACAAAGCATCATTAATCATATTCAGAGGATAAAAGACACACAGATTTCCTAGTCTCAAACTTTCCTGAAGTGTTGTAGATTCACAGAGATAACATCCTCCAGCTCTGCACAGAAAGTTCAGTCGGTAAAGGAAATGTGAAATAAAACCATTTTTTATTCTAATATATAGAAAACTGAGACTGTCCTTTATGCAAAGCAAAATAGCCTAGAATGTCTATTTCACAATAGTAGTTTCACAAAAGATTATGTCCTTTCATAGATTTTCTTATGATCCCTTTGAGACTGATTCATTTAAAATACACCTGGAAACAAAAATATGGATGTTCATACAAGAAGTAAAACTGACAAAAATCACACTTCTGCAATATTCACATTCTTACTTCCTTCCCAAGTACTTCCACTTGAAGACAAGTCTGAGTTGAATGGGTTTTAGATGAATGGCAGAAGGTAAGCCGGACTACAAATTCCTTTAAATATTAATCATTTATCCAACTGTCCAGATGTTCATATCAAGTCAAATTCTACCAAATCCAATTACTTTCAATTTTAAATAAATTTTTATCCTGAAATACAGTCTAAGTTCATTTGTGCATTAAGACTTTGGGAAAATCATGTTGCTCTAAAAGGGGAGAAATATAATGGTACAGTTGAAATTTGGACCTCTCCAACTCAGCACATGCCAATTTGGATCCAACAGAAGAAATAACTGCAATATTTTCTTTAAAGATATTTGTCTGTGTTCAGCAAAATGTTTGAGAAATGGCTTCATTCTGTCTTATATTTAAATGTGCTTAAAATACAATTATGTTGGGACTATGTTCTCAATATGAATGTAAACCAGTAATTAAAAATGAAATACTTATTGTATACTTAAGTGCATATGAGAAGCAAGAAAGACTGTGTCTTGCCTAGAGTTCAGTTTATGTGGTCACATACAAAAGGAGGACTCAGTGTAGTATTTGGAGGAAATTCAGCCTTTGTGAAGGTCATGGAAGATTGACAATTGATTTCAAGACAACCAAGATTTCGGTTGCACTAGGATGGATACAGTAAAAAGCTTCTCAGCACTGTAAATAGTCAGCAGAACTGAATTTACGGTGAGACTTACTGCTGATGAGAGGAAAGAAGTGAGGAGTAGTTAACAAAAAAAGTGGAAGATTCACTACAATTTTGAGCAGGAGGTAAGCAAAACCTTTAGAGGTATTCTCCTTCCCCGTCATCCAGAAGTTGACACTTCAACAATTTCAACCTAGCACCTTCCAATACCCGCAGACACTAGCAGTGCATACACCCTCTCTCAGTTTGTTCTTCAGTGGCCTTCACAGACAACCTGATCCACCTTCGTGCCTTTACAACAAAAAAGTGCATAGCAGAGACAGATCATTTAGACTACAGCATCCTACTCACATTTCTTCAAGAGGAAGGTGAAAATGAAAACCTTGCATTCAATTGTGTAAGGTGTCTGCTGACCATCCATAATACTATCTTGGGCCAGCCCAAGATTGTTTCCTCAATACATATGACAAAAAATATTTTAACCATTATTTATAAGTAGGAATGAATTTCAAAAGGATAGCTACTACAGGAAAAATCTTGAAAATCTATGTTAACAACTTGGCTTAAACATATTCATAAATTAATGTTACATATGTATGTATGCTGATAAATATGTAGCTCTGTGACTTCTGTACAGTGTGCTTAGTCATCTATGTGAAAAATGTATATTTTCTTTTATTGTTCATACCAGACAAGAGCATACCATGTACAATTTTATGTAGCTGCTTATTTACAGTAAACATTTTCTTTCTTAGTTTATTCCATCCTAGTGTTAAGTGGCATTTCCTGCTAAATGATTTCACTATTATTATTTAGCACAGCTACAAGAAATTTGCAGAGAATTGAAAATATTCTTATCAGTCTAAAGAGCAAAATTTATTCACTGATACAAGCCAGGAGTGCAGACCAGAAGTACAGAGGTGAAGTGTGAAGATTCACACTATTCCCTCCAAAGAGCCAATAAAAAAGAAATTGTGTATTTAGAATTTAGTATACGTAGTCACAAATAACGGTTTGGCTGAACGTGCTTATCTACATTTACAGCAACTTTTCTAGGCACAGCCAAGAATTTCTATAGCTGTCATCAAAAGTCATAAACATTTACATAAGGTTTTTATATTCATTTTGCATTTATTCTAAGAAACTATTTTAAAAGTTACATAGTGACTATTAAAAAACAAAAATGGGAATCAAAATTTGAAAATTTTAACTGTAATTGTCCTCACTGAAAATCCAGTTCTTAGTATTGTCTTTAAGTGTGAAAGTAGCCTATGCACTTTATGATCTTTTGTTGAGTCAATTTGTATAATGATGTGCTATGAAGGTATAATAAAACAATTACTGTAATAGATTTGCTGCCATGTTTATAAGATATACAAAGCAATATTTGGAAGAAGCCACTAATAACCTGCTATCAATAAACTAGTCGAGTCATTCCTAACAAGAAGTGGGATGAAATACAAAATAAAACGAAATTATCATGCTATGTTATCTACATAGCAGCAACTAAAAAGTACACTTTTGACTCTGTTTCCCTTTCCAAAGGGAAACCATACATCTAGTGTTACATCTATTTCACAATGATGTGATCTTTACATGTGTTCCAGATTCAACATCAGAAACTGTATTTTTTTTTCAGTGTGATATAATTCTGTCTCTGATTGCACTCTTTCTGGAGAGCTCAGACTATTCATAAATGTGGGAACAGGGCTGATTGGGATGGCTAGAAAAGGAACAAGAAATTCTTGAAAGGGGTTTCAAGATTCAATAAGTTCTTAAATTATACAGATTCGTGGGTACATCAAAAATTTGTGCAGAACAGTTCTTCAGAAAAAAGATAAAATATGAGTAAGTAAACATCCTTTCCTGCATTCTTCCTTAACTAGCTTAGTGTATCATTTAGAGACCTGTATTTTTTAAGTTAGCATACGATGTGTCTCTTAACTTCAAAAAGACATTATACAATTTCTTGAGTTCCCTTCTACCCAAAAAGAATGCAATTTGTACTCATTTCCTCCATTCTGAGCACTGCAAAAATACATAAGTTATGCGAGGTAATGGTTTATCTTCTGTACCCATATATTCTTTGTTTATCTATGACTGAAGCAAAAAGGTAGCTCTTAGAAGGCCATTTCTTTGCTTCTCATATTTTTATCTTCTATGCATAATTCAGCATAAACAAAACCATAAATTAAGAGTTAGGCATGGCAGAAATTTTCTCTTTGTTATCTAAATTGCAGCTTTTCCTTGTTTTATCATTTCATGAACTTTTACTTTAGGCTCAAATTTTGCTTCTTAAAGAACGTCATCTGAAAAAAATCATATCTGATTGTAACAGATGGTAGATTTTTGATCCAAAATGCAGTATAAAGAGAATTTATCTGTATCTAGTAAAAATAAAACTATTTCTAATCAATTCACATAACGAACAAAAGAGAAAATATATTTAATGAAATTTCTCTAAAAGAATTAATCAACGATAAAATACTTGAAATAAAGAAGGATAGCAGGGTGGAACATGCTAGTTGTAGTATAGATCAGAGCAACAAAATATGAGCTTCAATAGCTTTTCTAATTTATTTCAGATGTCTGGGAAAGAATACTGGCTTTCACCACTAGGGAGGACTGTGATATACTCCTTTTCTCATTAAGGTAAAAGATTTACATTTTGAAATCATCTTTTGTACTTTATAAATATTTTAAAAGCTATGGAGCACCTCTGCCTGTACTTTCTTTTTTTTTAAAAAAAAAGTCTTTACTACTAACAGCTCACACAATCTGTCCCTCTTTCCTCTGTTCCCTGCCTCACTGAGCAAGAAAAACATTTATACTTAGATAGCCAGTCTGGGAAAGTGTTTTGTGTTGAAATTACCTTTCTGTTCTTTAAAACTAGATCCATTCCCAATTCTGAAATATTCCTTATCTATACTATAAGAGCAGGTGTGGGAAGAAGATGGGAATGCTCCTTCCATTAGCATTAAGTGTATGACACTTTAAAATGTCTTTCATTCAAGGCTAAGCAACATCAAAATCAACTATCAGAGTGAAGATGGGAGATCTGCTGCCACCACTTTTTTTTTGGTTTTTTTTCTTGAATATACTACAATTGCTTAGATGGCTTAAATAACTAAGTTACTTATGGCTTAAAAATCCATAAGGTAGTATTACAGCAGGACCTAATAATGAAGCTGTGCTATCTAATATGTGAGAGCTCTTTTTATTCTGAGTGTAAACAAAGGCATCAATTTAATACAAAATGAAAGTAAAAAGTTAAAAACAAAAACACAAAAGCAAACAAACAAACAGACAAAATCTACCTTACCTGGGAGGATATCTCTCTAACCAAAACATTGAAATAAGGAGTGTTATCTTTCACAAGTTTTCTTTCACAATATCTTTTCGTTTTTAAATGAGGGATTGTAGAATAGAGGAAATACAGCACAGAATCAAGAATATTTTCATTTTTCCTTGTCCAGTTCTCAAAAGCTAAAAGTAACTGAGATTCTGATTATTGGCAGTGTATTTAAATATTCCATAGTCTTGCCCAAAAATAATTAAAAACAAAAAAATTGTTCAAAAGGTTTAATACCAGACTTTATTTAGAGTGAGAGAAAGTCAAGAGAATGAATGTTTCTGAAATGTCAGATATCTTTATCTTCTATTGAGGTTATTTGTGCTTTTCTTTTTCACATATAAAAAGGAAGATTCTAAACAGCTTTTGTGTATGTTTACCGAATTTATCTTTGACAGAGTTGTTTTTTTAACACATGGTAAAAAGGTCAACCTTAGTCTATTTTTTTTTTCTATAAATGCCTGACTACTACTTGATGATTTCTTTAACCTTGAACTACATAAATCAGTAAATCCTTTTTGGGAGCAGAACGATTTTGTAATGCAATGTTGAACATCTGTCTTTAGAAAAACTGTAAATTTATTTTATAAAGAAGCAATTCAGCATAGCTAATAAATATGATTTCATGCTTCTTACTTTCCAGCTGGTTCTAGGTTCTGGAGTACAATGAATTAGAAACTTCTGAAATCTACTGTAAGAGAATATGCTACTAAGTGCAAAAAAAAAAAGTTTTCAGAGTAATAGCCTAGTACTTTACAGAAGTATTAAGATGTTCATTTCTCCAGGTAGCACTAATCTCCGAGGATCTGAGTTGTGCTGTACATCATCCTGAGACAATTTCTTAGCTGGTGTAAACTCTAAGGGTTGCAGCAACTACAGTGAAGTGTATTTTGAGATCTGAATATTTAACTCTATACCATTGAATTTTTCATCCAGACTTTTATAACAGTAGAGGAGAACAATCACATCCAAGATGAGAAGTATCTTGTCCTACTGGACATACCTGAAACAATATAAATCTTTTCACTCTTCTGATGGTAAGAGAGAAATGCAATTAGCTCAAATCTATATCAGGGCCTGAAATGTGGGCATCTACAATTAGAGAATTTTTCAGAGTGTTGAGAATGCAACAGCCTCAACTCAGTTTTGAAAGATATGTGCAATGTTTCAGTGGAGCAAGTTAGAGTAATGATAGCACTTATCTTCAGCTCAGTCCTCTGGCATTAATATTTGGTTCCTCACTCAGACTTCTACAGAATACTTCCATTTTAATTTTTTAAACTGAGTACCCTTTAGGCATGAGGAAAGTCACTGCAACCATTATTCTTAGTTTCTTTTTTATATCTGTTGGAGAGAACTTGTAATCTGCAATGGTATTTCTAAGGAATCTTGTAATTTATCCTCATATTATCATAGGTGTCAGTGTATTGATCTTAACTGAGTTGATACACTTAGCCATGCTGCTTTATCTACAGGATCATTACCCTGAATTTGTTGTCTTTGTTTTCCAGAGGCGAGCTATCAATTAAGTGCATACTAACCAGAGTAAGAGGATGGACTTGAGGCATTAGCACTTCCTTTCTAAAAAGAGAGCACCTGCTGAGAGCTCAGTGGTAAACCTGAAATGAAAGAAAGCGTCAAAATATTTGCTGGATGGATACTTTGAGTAAAGGCTGTCCATTAAGCTTAACTGCAATTAGGGAGCGAGTGGCTATCACTTCTCTTAATTCACTATGAAAACATGAATTCTAATTAGCTTCAGGCAAAGGTGTAAGTTTCCCCAGAGGGATTTTAGGTCCATGTACAAGCTCCCAGTGGGAGACAGCCTGACCATCCTCCAGCAGACTGGAGATAGGTCTTTATTAGAAACATCTTTAACCTATCTGCTATGCCTTCAATACCAGAAATAGCAGCACATGGAATACTTTGTTTAATAAATCCTGGTTTCTGCTTGTAAAACATCCAGAGGATATTTTATGATAATAGCAACATCATGGGCTCTGTAGTCTCAAAATTTTCCCATGTACTTACGTAGGTGATTTGCCTTTGAAAACTGAGCAATGTAATTAGTCAAATGATAAATATAATTTTCAGATTATCTATAAAAGCAATCTCACTGCACATTCTAAACTACTTGAAGCAGCAGTTATGAACTAATTATGCTTTTAAATCTGTTCATCCTTTATTTCTTGGTTTAAATTATACTTAAGTGGGATTTGAAGTTGTGTGACTGGAAATCCAATGTTAATCCCTTTGTTGTTGACTGAATCGCTACCTCACATTATTGTGAAAATCCATTAAAAAATATGCATCTAACACTCAAGGAATGGCATATTCACTCATTAGCAAATGCTTTTAGTAACTTACAGTCCTTTAACACATAAGATTATTCCAATTTAGCTTTCCAGAAACCAGAATTTCTCTGAATTTCCAAAGTTATTTACATATTTTATTTCTATGAACTCAAACATTCTGTGAAGCCTTTTCTGAGTTCTGTCTTTAAGTTTGAATACAGACACGTTTTTATCAAAAATGCTGAGGTCAGCTATTGCCTAGGACTTTAGCTTTAGTAATTAATTATTTCTTTAGATTTAACGATTCAACTAATGTGGTATGTAATCCTAATTTTGGTACTAATCTGTCATCCTTTCCTCAGCAAGATCCAACATCCTTGTTCTAGCTTTTTATTAAAAAGCACTGGCTATCATACTCTTGGCCTCAGCACTGGTGGATCTACAGTGGACTCCATGTGTGTACCCAATTGACTGCTTTGAAAAACTAAGGTGGTACAAGGCATTTGCCTTCCCTATTGTCCCTGAGAGGACAAATAGGAAGCGTGCCAAAGGGACTACAATGTTAGCAAGGCAACAGAAGTAAAATAAAAGAGTGAATAACATGGAGGAATTACGAGCTGACTTGCCTAAGGCCACACTTCGGAGATGATTTTTCACACTCTATTCTCTTCTTGATGTGGAGAGTAACACTTCCTGTTTTCCTTTCATGTCTGTCCCTTCTTGGAGCCATTGGTAACCACACTCCAGGTGTGTCATCTAACGTTGGATCTTACCCCTTTTGCTCCAGTTCATTTACATTTCTTATTTGAGAATCTCAGTCTGTGTGTTCTGCCCTTCATGCATGATATACTTACTGTCAGGAGTATGACAAACTATAAATGTCCCATGTTGATTCTTTGAGGAGCGGAAGAATGTAACGTAAAATGTACAGTAAGCTGCAAAGTAACTGTCATTCTTTAAATGCTGTGGAAAAACAACACCATTATGTGCATGAAGAACACCAGAAATTAGTTTTTCATGGATGGAAAATACTTTCCCAGAGGCAATAGAAACCAAATAAAACAAAACACAGTAATTCTGTAATCATAGGGCATAACCAAATATTTTCCCTACCTGCATTTTCTGTTCAAACTTTATATATCTTTTGAAGGACTGCCAAAATAGTCCAACTTGTCTCTCCATAAAGTTATGTGCTGTTCCTTCTGGAGTGGGTGGGGAAAGGGGAGTCAAATGAGGCATGTTATCAAGTAAAATAAATAGTTTACTGTGTTTTGAAATCACGGTGCCTTTGTCTGACAGGGAATTTTGCCAAGAATTGACATTAAGAGCAGGAGGAATTTAAATAAGATTGACTACTAGCCTGCCAGAAGCACTGATCTTTATAATTTCATCCCAAACCTGCAGCTCCACTGTTTTTCCAGAGCATACATTTTGGCTTCTTTCCATCTAAAACTTTTGCTGATCCACAGTATTTGGCACATTCATTTTCTTTGATCATTTTGGTGATCATTAGACATTGTGAAAAAGAAAAAAAAAAGAAAAAAGGAAAGGGAAAAGAAGGGAAAGGAAGGGAGGGTAAGGGAAGGGAAGGGAAGGGAAGGGAAGGGAAGGGAAGGGAAGGGAAATGGGTATATTTGACACTGCAATTTTTCTGTTCTGTTATACTACTGATAGCAAGGGACAGGATAGGAGAGAAACACATGTTCATCACATTCATCAGTTTGTGAAGAAACAAGGAAATTGTGCAACACACAGAGGAGAAGGAGAAATTGGGGTGGCCATTGGAATATATATGGAGGTCAGTGCTGTATTTATTCTCAAGTATTTCTGATGTCTCACTGGCTTTTGAATGTGAATATGAGACTGATACAGAGCACTCAGGAAAAGTGAAAGTGTTTGGCTTCTGATGTTCAGGTCTGTCAAACAATAAGTGACCTCTCCTGGCAAACACATGAATCACCATACATCTACAGTGTTACAATAAAAATTTTACATGAGCTAAGTAACAAAAGCAATTCCAAGTTAATAAAACTGTTTTAGAAAATCACAATATTTTTATAATATATCTTGTTTTAATAATAGAATGCACTATACCCAAAATAAACCATAATTAGTGGAAAATCCAAAAAATAGAACAAGAAAAGATCTGATGTCTTTTATGAAATACAGTAAGAGAATATATCAAGATCCCATAGAAAACTTTTAATAACTTTGTGTTGCTAATCAGTTCCTAATTTCCTTGTTACTGCCATTGTTTTATGGCTGTAGTACTGCAGTCAGCAAATACTAAAAAGGGTATTATGCCAGAACTGGATTCATATTCTCTCCACAGCAATCCATCTGAGTGTGTACAGTGTATGGCATCTCTAAATGTATCCTGCTGATGATATGTAAAGCAAGAGAAGATTAAGCAAGTAAAATACACATTAAGTTTGCACAAAACAATCTATTAATAGTGGTCTGATTTCAAACTGCCTTATTCAGGCTGCTCACTTTAAGAAAACACCTTTTAAACATAATCAGTGGCAAAAATAATCAAATATATCTCAAAACATGGTGAAACTTAAAGTATGTTAAGATATGCACAATTATTTTCAGACTCATAATTTTCAGCTATGAGAGGATAGAATATTACATGTGTGTGTGTGTTTAAAATCAGTTTTGATGCTACATGTCTTAAGCTAATTATTAAGAAAATAATTAACCAAGCCAATTACTGGTAAAAGAAATTCTTCAGTCTTTAAAATAGTACTGTTGCCAACTGAGATTCTCAGTAACAAAGAATTCTGCAGCTTGGCCAGCTAATTTTTCCTAAGAGAAGCTATGGCTTACAACATGTTTTTCAGAAATGCCACTTGTTATTTTATGTAGAAGCCAGTAAGTATGAGTGAAATCTCAAAATAGCCAGTAGCCCTACAGATAAGAGTAAAATTCCTAAAAGCCAGTATTGTGCATTTTTCTATACTTAATATTCTAGAAAAAACATAGACTGTTTCAGATTTCAGTTTGTTGTGAAGTCATTCCCTTCTGTCTCAAACACTTTTACCCTGAGTTAACAAGTGAGTTTCTTTACTTTTGAAGTACTCTCATTTAAACTACTTTGAAATCATTACATATTCAGCAGCATTTGGATTCCAGAGAACTCCAAACTACACACTAAACATACTAAGAACTTGTGTTGAACTACATAGTGTTAGACCATGAACCTCCATGGATGTGCTACAGCTCAAGTGAGTGACTACTGGCATTCTTCTCCATCCTTGTCTTGGAAATTCCCAAATTATTTGAGATGCCTTGATAAAGAACAAAAGCAATGGCTAAACCTCTGAATATTTCAGTTGATATTTTTTCAGGCAAGTATAGAAAATGTAGATGTTCATTCTATCAGTGTGAAAGAAGCATAGAGAGGAGTTGAAAAAAAACGAGAAAGTGGATTATTATTGTTGAAAAGCTTCTGTTATTGAAATTTTCCTCAGATGAAGATAATAAAATTATGAATGGTTTATACATAATGGTTAATTTTCAATTTTTTTTCAGCTTTCCACTCCTTTTGGAAGCTGCAAGGATATTTTACATTAATTCACTCAGAATTTGTATGCGTCATATGTTCTTTTGCACTGTCTTTGGGCCCACATGAAGATCAAATAAGAACTCATTCGCTCTTCCTGCAGATCTCCCAAAATAATACAGCTCTGAGGAAAACATTTATAAAATTCTTAATTATTGAAGGAAAAAAAGTTAAACATATAAGACCAGAGTGTTGCCAGTTCCTATACTATATAGCCAACAAAATATCCTATCCTGCTGCTGAGAATCATGAGACAGCCTAGAGTTAGGAACGCAAAGGAAGAAAAATGGTTCCTGAACCAGTGTGCAATATAAGCCAGCAAACAGAAGGGAGACTCACAAAAATTCTTTAACAGAAAATTCTCAGAATGGTAACCAAATCAGGCTCCATCTTTGTCTTTCAATCCTATTTCTGCAACACAAACAGATACTTCCTTGGGGTTCACAAATTCCAAATTTTGCTTATATTGAACATTATTATTACTTTTTCTGCAAAATAATTTGATTCTCTTTTAACCCATTTGATGAAAGCCTTCTCCAGAAGGCTTGAATTCCAGCATTAGCTTGAGAGAGTAGAAAAGTTCTGCTTTCATGGAAAGTGTTACAATGCTATTAAAGTTATTCCGAATAGATTACAAATGGCAAAAAAAAAAAAAAAAAAAAAAAAAAAAAGTTTCATTAGATGAAAGGAAATAAAGTGATAAAGTGTAGAGATAAGTCTGCTTTTTTTTCATCATTAGAAAGTGAGAAAATCCTAGTTCCAGTACACTGTTCAGGACACAATGAAATTGTCACGTGACTGTTTGATGAAGACACTACCATCAACAAAGGAGATGGGGGGAGAATAGAACTTTCTCAGTTTTGGCTTTAGTCAGTCCAGATTTGATAAGAATTATTTTCTTATTTGATAAGGCTGCTAGAGTAGCCCCAACTGGACACAAAATTGGTAGAATGTTCATGTCATGACTCCTAGTGTACTGATCTGTGCATAATTGCCTCTGTCTTAGAAAGCCTAGTGAAATTCTTCAGGCATCCAACCGCAGATCCATATACAACTGAGGTCTTGAAGGATAACAAAACATCTACACTAGTAGCAGAAATTTTAACTTAGGCACTTAACATGTGAATTTGTCACCCTCATTTTTTCACGAATCTAGCTGCTACGAGAGATACTATAGCAAGAGTTTCTTACTTAAAAATATAATACAGGGCCTGAAGATACTGTAATCTAATTAAAAACCATTGACATATAACAATTCTGAAAGAGAAATAATCAAAACTATATGATTTTTATTAGTGCTTTGTCACTCATGAGGGTTTTTTTTTGTTTGCATGTTTTTGTCTTGTTATGTTTTTCCTTGTGTCTGGCAAGCTTGCTGAAGGCATCAAGCAGAAAAGTTTTACTTGACTGTGATAAACGTATTTATTCTGAGTATGAACTCAGTAATGTCTCTCATTAAACTGCCATAAGAAAGAGCAAAGAGCTAACTCTTCAAAAAAAGAGAGAATGATTATAAGCAGTGTCTTGCTCAGTAAAAAAATATTTTAGGGATATTTTCCATGAATTTGTAGTGTGTAATTATCAGCATCCTAAAGAGAGCCAAAATACAAAATCTTGGAAAGGAACATGTAGTTATATTTCCAAATGCACTTTGATGTCTCAGTAGGAAACGCAAGTAGCGTAACTCAACTTATGAATCATCTTTCAAGTTGTTTATACTCATTTCTTCTTACTCTTTTTTTTTTTTTTTTTTTTCCTTTTAATTATTTGTTCAATATTCCCACAGAGAAGTAGACGAGAGGGAAATAATTATTTATATAAAGGGGACCACAAACAACATAATGAAATATTTCATAAATAGCACACTCACTCTTGTTCACATCTTGTTCACATAAGTTTTCACAAAAGAACGGTCTTATCCTTATAAGGTACATTTATCCAAAGCAAGTAATGTACTCCTCAAGGAGTGTTTGTTGACGTATTTGTGAAAAATGCACATGGTCTACAAGAGAGATATTGCTCTGGATTACAACTAAAAACTGATAAAGATAGACATTTTTTGCAAGAGATGAGGAAAATTGTTGCATTGAGGGTATAACTCATGTTAAGCTTATTAAGAGAAAATCTTTATATTTAGGAACAAATGAAGCTTGTTGCTATTAATCTTCATTTGAAAGGAGGTACTAAAATATCATTATGATAAGTGAACTGTTTGACTTTGTTATAGAACCAGTCAGGAATTTTTCAAAGCATTGTTTATTCATCTCCCTGGTTCTCACTGAGAACTAACTCATGTATTTCTACGCAGCACTGCACTGTATCATGCAGTGCATCTGTAATATCTCTTAGTCTAATTTAAATGAAAATGAACCCTTTTTCCATGCTGGTCCACTTTTGTAGTAATTGTCTTCAGTATGTTTAGAAGGAAACTCTTCATTAGGTATCAACTTGTGGTCAAGATGAAGATTATTCTGCAATTATAAATTTCAATATCTTTGATGAACAAGTCTATTTCATACTGGAAACGTGTAAGTTCAGTGTTTATTTTTAAAACAAGGCACTCTTACATAAAGTTGCATCTTTTCTTTCATAACTTGAAATTCAAATTATTCATTCAAATTATTGTTCAGTTTGTAAATATAATTAATTATATAAGGAAATCACATTAAGAAATTACTGAATTCAGGTCAAATCTTTGAAATACAATTCTCTGGTTTCAAGTTTTTGCTTTCTGTGATCTTTTCTGTAATCCCATTTCAGAATGGGATACACTACAAATCTACCTTCTTATCACCTCCAAGATTTTCTAGTTTTGGATACATACAGGAATGTGAGGAACTTTATGATTAGAAATGTTATTGCAAATAATAGATTTAAACACCTCAAGAACATAACAAGAATTCAAATATCTACATTTTGGATCTATTTTTCTGCAGTTATACACATGCAGTGGAAAAGCATTCACTGTTCCTTGGTCCTGCTGCAGTCCTCAGCTATAGCCAGATTCAATACTGGGGCAAGAGCCAGCTGCAAAGCAGCTGCCCTCACTTATTCCTTATTTCCTCTGGAATGCCTTCTCTGGACTTGGTGTTTAGTAGACAGCCACAGTGCATTCTAAAATATGACTGACCTGGACAATAAGGCATCAAAGCATGTGATTTATATGCCACATTGTTAATAATTATTTTCAGCTTAATGTTCTGGAACATACTCAGTTCCTTGTAAGTATCATGCAAAAATAAATAAATAAATAAATAAACAAATAAATAAATAAATAAATAGCAGCTATGTTTCTCTTCCTTGGAATTGATGTTTAATACATAATTTAAGCACTTTGCCTATCTTTAACTAAATCCAGAATGCCAAAGATGTCAGGTATTTCTCTCATACATGCAGTAAGAATTTTGTCTTTTATTTTTTTCCTGGAACAATCAGTATCCAGAGTGCTTATGGTGGGAAATATATATGTGTGAAACTTCATGAAATAAGATGACATGGTTTAAATTAAGGGAAACAAATGTCTTGAGGAGCAACTTTGAGAATGGAATCAGAAGCTAGTCACAGTGTGTTTGGAAACAAAACTCTTAACTAGTATATGATTTATAATCACAAGATAGATTGTTATAATTTATCATAAGTGGATCTAGAGAGATAACAGAAGGAAAAAAAAAAAAAAAAAAAAAAAAAGTAACTCTAAAATTAGAAAATACTATGCTGAATACCTAAAGGGACAGATCAAAAGAGACAATTTATTATTATTATTATTTTTTTTTTTTTACACAACCCTTTTACCGCACACAGTATCAGTTTTGCTTCCTGGTGTAGCACACCATAGATCTGAATTGGACAGAAAGACCTTCATAAGACTTTCTTGATCTTCCTTTCATACACAACAAAGCTTAAATTTTCAAATGGAATTAAAAGCATGAGAAATCCATCTGTTAAACAGAAATCCTTATTGTGCCTTCCACATGGGACTGAGTTTCACTTGATATAAATAACTATATAGCTGTTGTAATTAGCAAAATTTTCTGACAAAATAACAAATGACAAAGTTCTCTTATTAGATTAGATTTTTTTATGGCCCACAATTCAGAATATTTTATGTGATGTGGCATAGGTCTTTTTGACCTATGCTTCTAATATTAATCCTTTGCACTGAAAACTAACATCACCAGATTTATTGAAAAAAGTAGGCTCCAGCCATTTAGTCTGAAGTGATATTCTTGATTTTCTTAAAAAACACTTTCTTCAAATCATCTTTTTGAAATATATGGTATTCATAACCATCCAAAGCCATCAAGTAATGAACATTGAGCTTACTATCCCAGATGTACAACCTTATAAATATTAATTTTCCTATTTTGCTATTTCAACTAAGTTTTATGTAAGGTAATTTTGTCTCATTCATACCTTCATGCCTTTGTGAATTCACTTGGAAGAGAAAGACTCAGAATTAAGATTTAGTTCCTTTATATTTTTATAATTGATAGTCTACCAAATCTTAAAAAAAAATTAAAAACCACTAAGTACTCTGTTGTGAAGTGCTGTCATAATGATTTTCATTTACAACCAAATACCCTTTCAAGGTTTGTTTATTACTTTTAAATACCCTCAGATTGACTGCTTGTATTCATGTGTAAGAATTTCTGTATATGGTTTGGAGGTGTTTTCTGCGTGGGATGTTAAATGTTTTCATCATTTTCATGAACTACCATCAGATGTCTTCCAGACCACTACTTGTTTCCAGAGCACCGATTGAGGAATACTGCATTAAAAGAGATGTTTCCTTTTTACATTTACTGTGGAGGGATTCCGGGGGGATTTTGCAACTTAGGCTAAGGCTAACCTTTCCAAACATCATCTGTAGTTTAATTTTAGGCATGCATTTTGTGGGAGGGTGTTGTGTGATCACAAAAGGCAAATGTTCATGGGTAAACATGCCATAAGAAAATAGAGTTCATATTCAGGAAAAGATGCAACAAATGGGACAGTAAAAGCTGCTGCACAATAATTGTACTATTATTATGACATTATTGAGGTCACAATTGGCAGAGATGATTGACAAAGGCAGGAAAATTGCTACAGTGGAACTAGAAGGATCATATTGCTTGTCTTCTTGAATCTCTTACATTTAGCTTTTGGGGACCTTCTGGACATCCACGGACTTTTGGGAGATGCTAGAACAGGGACCTTTTCTGGGATCAGTACTATGTAGCTTAGAAATTCCCATGATTCTGATAATGAAAGTGGCATCAGTATTGATATGTCATAGTAGCGGTGTCTGGTGTTTGCCACAGCAAGTGATGTTGTAAGGCTATAATTATGGCTTTCAGAAGATTACGGTTGGTTTCCAGAACACTTCCATGTACTGTGCAAGTGTTAGTTTTCAAACCAGAGGGATAAGAAACAAAACCAAACACATCTGAAGAAGCAGAAACCACTACTCTAAAGCTTCAAACTCTGTTCTCAGAAGGAGCTAAAGAAGCTAAGTCAAAATGGCACAGTTGGAATTGTATTTAACTCTGCATGAATGCCACAGGCTCTCAGTAATCATATTTCAGATGAGTATCACTTGAGGAAGAAAGGAAAAACTGAAATTGTGTAAGGAAAGAGGTAAAAGACATTATTTGTAAAGGAGTTTTACCCATGAAAGGGAAGGCTGCACTCCTTTTACACATGGATTGATTTTGTTGTCTAATCGAAATGGAGAACCACTTAAAAACACCTAATGATATGAATGAGTGGTTAGTAGTGGGCATGTGTATCATATTCAGTTTTCCATTAGCATTTCTCCTTTTTCATGTGCTTTCCCTTCCACCTCCTGCATCCTCTGGGTTTTTATACTAAGCTCTGAAGTGCTGAGACAGTTACTCTGCTGTTTCAAATTCCCACTTCATCTAGTCAGTAGCCAGAAACATTCTGCATAGCTCACAAGCATGACATGAACTGCTCATATGAATATTTTCGATAAAACAATGAGTTTGGACTGATTTTCCAGCTCTCTTATTGCATTAGAGGTTACATTTTCACAAGTCTTTGTATCAGAAAGCTAACATTTCCCTAGGAAGGGAGGGTTGCCATGTGCAGACGTTTAAAATATAGATTACAAAGTACACAAAAATGAGTACCTCCTCTGCATACACACACAAACTAATCTTTCTTAACTGACTAAATACATATGACCATACAGTATGTATGCAGTATGATACAATGAATAGTATACATAACAAAATCAGACTATTACTTGACATTTGCAAAACTGTTTACCAGGAAACAGAGAAAGGTTTTATTCTGACGACACAACATTAGGATAGGTACAAACTGTTGAAGCAGTGCAACTGTGTCAGAGCCGACCAGTTTTCAAGTCTTAAGCTACAGAAGCAGGGGGGGAGAAAGATATTTGGCTGGCTGAATGGGTTCCAAGAGTCCTAACCAAAAATGTACTGATTAAGGGTAGAATGACTTGAGTCATTCTCTAAATCACTAAGAAAATACCATGCTTACTGTGATGCTGGACATTAAAGCAGGTAAAAGAAGAAGAAGGAAACAAACAAAACAAAAAACTGTGATCTCTTGAACTTTTCAAGAAATACCTGATTTCTGCAAGGCTGCTGTTTCTTCTCATAATGACTCCTGTTTTTAGAGGCTGCCCCATCTCTTCTCGTCCAGCTAACATGTCAGAGGCAAGACAGATGGTGCAGGTTATCAGTGGCCAATACAGATAAGCTTGTGCTGTCACACACTCTTTGTAGCTACATCATCTGAAACCATTTTTTGGGTTTCACTGAAATCTGAACACGTGATTTACCATAGTTTCAAGACACAACATATCCAAAAAGTCAACAAATAACCAAAAACAAAATCAGTATTATTTGAAATGTCCTGAACTATCTGCAGTTTCACTTGAAATAATTAATTAAATCCAAAGCAACTTCAAAATTCTTGGCTAATGGAAATGTTTCTAACATAAATACCAATGACACGTCTGAAGGACTCCTGGTCCATTAAAGGAATGGAAAGTTTTATTGTGAGATGATGAGAAGAGGGAAAATGTTCATTCTGACTTAGCTTAAAGTTATTAGGGAGCTTGAAATTCTGAAACCAACTGAAAAGGGTAAGACAGACTCCAATATTACTTCCATAATTGCTTTTATATGTACTGACGCTACATGCTGCTCTACTGACATAGCATCATACACAAAGGTGTTTCATTACACTGTAAGAGCTTCCATCCAGGAGACACCATTCTCCTACTCTTTGACATGTGTGTAATGTTTACACATATGAGTAGGCTTACTAGTCTTCTTGATATAACCCAGGCCACTATGGGAGCCTGAGTAAGGATATTTTCTCTAATAGTCCTCTTTTAGGTGTATTTTATGTACACTGAAACAATTTCCATTTCCACAGCCCTTTCCTTCTTTATTTACAGCAAGAAAGTTAGTTTTTGTTAGTGGGGAGAAAATATTTGATCTGAATGATGGCAAATAATTAGATTTCTGCCCAGCGTTTCCTTGGGTAGTGTCACTTTGGTACATATGTGTATGTTTAAACTCTATCAATTTATAGATGAAGCAAAGCAATGATTAAGTATTCAAGAAACATAAAGCAGACTTTCAAAAGAGACTCATTAAGGACAAAGACAATTAGTCAGACTTAAAAAAACAAAACACTGAGATATATATGTCTAGCCTAGATACACACAGTAGTTGTAGTCTGGAAGCATTTATCACTGGATTACTTTTTATCTATTAACAACATTTGAAAAATGATTCTTCCTCTAAAGTTATTTTCATGAGTCCAAGTATAAGGTAAAATCTTATACTGTCTCAAAGTTAACAAGAGCTGTGTATGGTACTTGAAGAGCTCTCCATGTGTTGCCTTCTCTGGACCTAAATAATTTTATTGCTTAAAATCTAGATAGACATCAAGTTTGACTGTTATGAACAACAGCAAAACTATGGGTTAATTTATTTTTTTTTTGCTGTGACCAACTTAGATGGAGATGAAGGGCACATGAACAATTAGATGCACAAGGAATAACCTAAAATGATATGCCCTGAAAAATCATGTTACTCCCTTGACAACAGCTTAAACCTTCTCACTCATCTGACTGTATTTTGCATTGGAGACTTAGCTACAAAAGAAGTACAAAATAATCACAGTTGACTGCTGATAGTTGATTTTCTTTTCCTGAGTCATAAGAAACTGCATGATCAGACCAACAATGAGAGTATAGTAATGAGATTGGTAAGGGAGAAAATCCCAGGAGAATATATAATGTGGCAAGTCACATTCATTAAAAGATCAAAACCAAAGGAGAGTGCATAAATCAAGAGGCAGCCTCAGTTTGAGCTCTGGCTGTTAATGCAGGTTTTATTGCAACTCTTTTCTGTGACTTTCAATAAAAAATGCATCTGCTGAACTATCAGCAGGATTTGATACGTACACTGCCCCCAAGATACAGAGCACCTTTTGAAAGAAATGTGATCACCCCTGAGCAATTTGAACTGTTGAATCTTTTACTGCATTTTAAAAGAAAAATATGTTCTATGTAATTCAATCATTTCCCCACTTCTTGCTTTTTTTTTTTCTTTTCCTTTTAATGTTAGGGCTTAAAATGTTATTGGTTCCTAAATCAAAAGCATACATACTGTTCATAAGAAAGAATAGCCTGCAGATGCAGAGCAGTAGCAATATGAAATACATGGCATTCACATTAACACTGATATTATAGCTTCTAAACAACTGTCTCTGGAAGCCCTTTCTCACTACAACAATGGAAATGGAGTAGAGATATGTGCTTTTCAACACCTTTGAAGGAGAGGAAGTATTCTATAAATCCAGATGTGTTTCCAATTCTACTTCTGCCAAAGTAAATCTTCTTTGCTTTTGCATCTGTAGCGTGCATAGGAAGATACTGTCTTCTTCCTTTGTGATCAATCTGAGTAGACCAGAATATCATTGCTATACAGATTCTGGTTTTTCTTGATGAAAAGACAAAGGAAACACTTACCAATCACAAATACAGTTCTCTTGGCATTATGAGAAACACAGAAAAACAAGTTCAGTTCTGAAGCCATCTCTTATGTGGTTACCTGTCAAATTCTCAAGTGCCTGTTTTGGAAAAAGTATATCGCTTCACAATCCTAGTGAAATAAAGAGTAGAATTGCTGTTGTCATCAGGTACCATAGAAGACATGATGAGACTGAGACCAGATGAAGCAAGAACTTTTGTTGGTTATTTGCAAATAAACCTGTAAATTACACATAACTGAATTATCATATGTTGCACCTCTAGTTTTAACTAAAAGCGAGCATTAAAGAACTCTGAGAGAAGATCCTCTTCTGGCAATTTTGAGTGTTTTGTGTAGACCAGTAAAAGACAAGGCTAGAATAGATAAGGCAGTAAATAAAGGGTTGAGGGGCAGCAAGGCTGTTTTACTCTGCTATAAAGAGGATTGTAACAGCCAGCAAGATCCAGCAGGAAAATCAGTGTACAAAAGAATATTGATGGTGAGAACTAATTCTGATGCAAGTGCATTTTTTGTAATGAGCAGGATGGGTTTAATGCAACTTTTACAAACCAGAAGGCTAAAGTAAACCAGAAAGCTGTAGTAAATGACACTTTGAAATAATAAGTACTGGTGAGACAAACATGAGGTTGTCCAGTAACTCTGTTCTCACTACTACAGACCAAATTAAACTGTGTTATTGATGCAGGATGATTGAGTCTCCTTGAGTTGTTCGTTTTTACTGTTTTTCATTTATAATAGTTCCTGAGACAACAAAAGTGGAAGGTTGCTCAGAGAAGTGAATGATCTGAGCCAAATGTTCAGCAGAAAATAGCGTACACACTGTTTATGAGATGAGTTGTGAACTTAGGTAGAAAATCATAGCTGTATGCTCTAAAATAAAGACAGAGGGGAAAATGTTGCATACCTTAAACAACTGATGTTTGGCTTGGAAAGTCATCCTTATGGACTGGAGTGCTGGCTGAAATAACTACTATGTGTAGGGAAGGGAAACCACCTGATTGGATGTCTTTCACTTTTTTAAAGAATGCTGTAATTATTACTTTTCACATTAATAAACAGAACAAAATCAAAGATACCTCACTGCGTAATTCATCTGTTTCCAACTGGAATAAAACCTCAATTTGTGTGGCAATTTAACTCAAAATTTATTATACATATTATACATAATTGTAGCAAACTCAGAGTGCTGCAAGCATCTTCAATATTTAATTGTTGACAATTGATATAAGAAACACAGATAAATCTCCATGTGTGGAGTCATATTTTATTCAGAATAAGAGATATTAAATAAGACATAGAAGTACTACTGTTATAACTATCACAGTCTCAAGATCAAAAAAGAATTGTGTCTAAAGTGTCCAACATTTCCCAAATTCATCAGTTAGTCTAATAAAAGTGTCTTATGTTTTGTAATTTCATTAGAAGATACATATGTAGAAAATATGATAGAATTTTTCTGACATTAAATATTATCATAATAATACTCCTGGTAATGACATAAAAACTTGGATCATGACATCATATTTCTGTGTTTTTGTTCCCTCTAGTGGTAGTGCAACATAGATAAAGCTTACCTCTACTGCAGAAAATGTCTAGAAAATCTGACATACAGTCCCAGAATGTTTGTCAAGCAGAAGCCTGGTGGAACAGATTTTAGAGATACTTCAAACCACCTTGAGATCAGTGGGAAAGTGGCTGTAATGCTGCCAAGATTTCATTTTCTATGTCTCCATTCACTGAATAGATAAATAGTTTGTTTTCTTAAATAAGTGCTCTGCAACTGTAGTAGACTTTTCTTTTAAAGTGTTTGGATGCCAGTGTGTAAACTGATTAACAGTAATAAATGAGACTCAAAAATTGAGTTACTACAGTTCAGATTTGAAAAATGTTAGCTTATGTAATTTGTAAAGTTTCTTTACAAAGGATGACAGATAGACTTGCTGATGTCAGTTTAAAAAAAAAAAAAACATTCAAAATACTGTATTTTCAGATTGTATTTATATTCAATTTCTGAAGCAAAGGGATTTTTTTACATTGAATGCCTTTTACATAAAATGCCTTCGTAGAAAATACAGTAGCTTAGAGATTCGGTTGTTCTTAAATTCTAGTGTAAGTGTTGAATCAAATGTTGATATTTTATAAGGTGATTACTTTTTCAGCACAGGATAAAACCATTACATGACAATAAAATAAAGTACTAAAGAACTCTGCCACTGATTTAACTAATATGTTTGTTTTAGTTCAAATGACTGCATAATGATAGCTATTAATTTATAGCCTATTTTCTACCACGATATCAATAACAATAACAATAATAATAATAATAATAATGTATATGATTATAATATTCAGTATTTTATTTCCTCTCTATGTAGGTCCGTGTTTCTGCTTTACTCTAGGATGCACAATGAAACTACACACTTATTGCTTCCACTGGTTATAAAGGAAAAGACCTCAGCCTTTTTTTTCCCTCTGGTGTCTACAACAAAACAAACCTGTTTAACATGATTAAAAATATATAGTTCTGTTACTTCTCATGACATTTGAATTGTTGGAGACATTCTGCTTTCCTCTTTTAATGAGGTGCATTACTTAAGAGTTAAAGGACCTCTGACCTAGGATCAAGTGCCTACCCTGCAGGGACAGAGCTCAGCATGTGGGATTACAGGTTGACAGGAGACAGCTGGAAGAAATACCTGAGAATTCACACTTAGAGTAATCCCTGAAAATTGAATGTGGGTTTGTGGGAATAGCAATTATGTTCTCCGGTGAAAAGCCTTATAAAAACTTAACTAGGGTTTTGGGACTCCATCAATAGCTGTACTACTGAATGAAGTAGTCACACATATTTAACGCTATACTCAGTGGGGACAGAACATTTGTGAATGAGTTTAATCTCCAATTGATTTTATTGCTGACTCCTTTCCTCTGCTAATGATGTTCTGTGTTGTATATGAGTTTAATACCAAAGGATTTACCCATTAGCAAATAACAAAATACCAAATGGTTTCTTTGTAAAAGTTTTTCAGAGGAAAGTGTTGACAGATACTTATAAATGCTTGAGATACGTGGATTGATGGATATATAGGAGAAGCAGAATAGAAGCAGTGTTCATGTTTTCTATACTGAAGAGAGATCAGTGATTAAAAAGAAAATGCTTGATATCATGAACACTTCATTTCAATTTTAAAAATCCATCTATTCTTTTTGAAGTATTTCTCCTTTCTTGTTCATCCATTTTTATTCTATGATAAGAGATTTATGTTTTAAAAAATAAAAATTATTTCAGAATGCATTTGAGCAAAAAATTATTTTCTTGTTGACTAAGGGAATACAAATATAAAATACATATATATTTTTGGCTCAACCTAAGAATGAGTATGTTTCCTAACCAAGATATTTAAATGTTTATATTAAAATAAATAAAAGAAAAAAATTAGAGTCTTCTCAATTTTTCTTCTGGTTTCTTTTCTATTATTAATGAAATTAGATGAAATTTGCCAGTTCTGCCAATATTTCTCAGTTTTTCAATAGGAAACTAATCACATAAAGATATTTCTAATCTTTAGGTAAAATCTCAGCAACAAGAAAAGACAGTGTTAAGATCTATATATATATAGCTCAGCCAAGGTATATATATATATACCTCAGTTCTGTGCTTTAAAAGACCTTATGCTGCTTCAGACCACAACAATTACTAAATGCAGCAGGAATTTGAAAATGTAGTTGGCCTGATAAAAGACAGGAATATTTATTTGTAATCATTATATTAAAGCAGAAAAAAATATGAGTAGGATACAGATATTTTTCTGTCTTTCCTTTTTTTCACTTTCCTTCCTTTCTTATTTCTTTCTTTTTTTATTTTTTCCCCTATTTCCTTCCTTTTATTTCCTCCTTTTTTTTTTGCTTTCTGCCTTTTCTTTTCTCTCTCTGTTTCATTCCATATTAATGTAAGTTCTGAACAGAGATGATTTTACAGTTCTTGCATAGGATCTGCAGCTGTAGTATGAAGCCATCGTAAATATCACCTGAGAAGCTATCAAGTGAAAAACTGGCAAAAAAAAAAACCGACACATTATCAGTTCATGAAAAATTTATGTCCATTTACATTAATGGTACATTTATATATATTTCAAATCACACTAGAATAAGACTCTTAGAAAAATTACAATCATGTTGCTGATGTTCAAAAGCTACCTAAGTCCTTGAAGATTCCCTCAATTATTATACGGCCTTAATCCTGCCTCCAGCTTTTAGAAAAGAAGTGGCACAAAAGCAATTTGCCTGTGTCCAAGAAACCTGAGGTTTCAAAAGGAAATCTGTTCCCTTGTCAGCACATTTTGGTCTTCTGTATTCAACGACTCCATGGCTGATACAAGCATGAGTTTTATCTTGATAGTACTCAGACGTGATCACCATGAACTAGTACCACTTCCCAAGGAAGAGTACGTCATTTTTCATATCTTGTATATACTATGTAGTTGCAATTTTTTAAATGCAATTGTTTTAAAAACACAATCAGGATTTTGTCTTGAATGACAAATTACAATCTAACGCTAAGTGAGCTTGTTTCATGATAATCCTGCAAGATCAACAGCTGCCTGGCTGTCTGGCTTATATTGGCTATAGAAACCTAAAAACAAACATGTATTGGCCATTATTCTAATTGCAGGGAAAGGAAGGAAATCTGTCCTGCTTTCTGGAAAACAAAATAAATTTCTTGCAAGGAGAACATTTATTTACAATTTGAATAATCACAAGGATAGTAACAAAATAAATCCTGTAAACAATGCAATTACACTGTTTATTGTAAACTTGGCTTTGCATTTAGAATAAGCTCCTGGGATCTCATTCCGTCCTTTGATTTCTCTTCCACTACTACCAGGATGGATATTTTTGCACATATAAAATGAAAGTTCCTATCTTTGCATAGTATATGTACACGTGTGGGTGGATGGATGGGTGTGCTTAAATTCTTGTTACAAAAACAAGTGGGTTAAAAGGCAGTGAATCTAAACTAAGTTAACAAAGTTTCCACAAAATGAATTTATTGAATAGCTATACTTCTTGTTTTAAAAAAGGCTTTTTTTTTTTTCCTGAGATTATTTTAGGTTTCTGAGTTGCTGGGAAGCAAAAGGTCAGCTGCTTTACAGCATTTTACTACATTCTAATCTTCATCAAAGGACCAAAATATTAAGAATTCACTGAGGCAAATTACCTGGGGATTTATGGGTTTTTGACTGGCTGGGTATATCAGGCAATTAGAAATACATAAAAATACATGTATTTTCATTGTTTTCATTCATTGACCCAAATCAAACATAGATACAAATTGAGAAAAATTTAAAATATCAATGAATTACTTATAGCTTTGAAAATTATGTTTCTAGACATTTACATACACAAAATTACTAATGAATAACATCTTAAAAATACCTTTTTTTCCTTTTATTTCTTATTTTGGTAATCGAATGTGCCTATCTCAAGTTGAGGTATAACTTATACTAATTAGGACAATCACAAAAAGACTGAGAATGGAACCTCATCTACTAACTTGTTCTTAATCCATAACTTCTTGCTGAGTTACAGTAGCTTTTAGGAGTACATTCAAAATTGGTTACATTTCTAAGCAAATTGTTCCAGTTGCTATTTGTCTCCTGTTAAAACCATTTTTATTTCCAGATAGTGAAAGAGAATATGTGAATTAGTGATGGCTGCAGTTACAAATGTGTTTGAAGCAATTATATTTTACAGGTATCAGATAAGCAAAACATGATATTTGAGATTCTGATACTATCATAGACTGTTACATCATTTTGTTTGTGCAGTATGACTTTCAAGACAAAGGTCTTAAAGTGTAAAAGCTTTAGAACTTTCCTCCCTCCCTACTCCTTACCCCATTACAAGGAAAGGCAAGTGGAAAAGAATCTTTATTTGTTTCACAGTGCCATGGAAATTTAAGTAAGAAATACATTCACAACAGGAGCAATGTCAAAATCAGGGACATGGAAAGCCTTCAGAAATATTGCAAAAACAGAAAGAGCACTCCAACTAACTTGTGTTTTAGCATAGCATTCTATATGTACTTTAAAATTAAGTACTTCCTTTGTAAATATAAATGGCCCCATTTTTCTTCTTTCTTCAGTTTTTAGTGATTTTTTCCCCCTTGGTTTGCCTTTTAGGACTGATGTAAGTGCAGCTGTGGTTTTTTAAGAGGTGTTTACGCCATTTCTTGCACACAGCTCATCCATCACTCCGCTCAGATACAGCAAGTATTCAAAATACAGCCTGAGAGTGGCATAGCCATTTGCCTTTCATGAAGTGGCTTAGATGAACCTGGAACATCATAGTGTGTCACCAGCACATTCCTGATGTGAGTCTAGTTGTCTTTCCAGTGTTCCATAATATGACAAAGAGCAGAAACACTCATGTTTGCATATGCTCTAGTGGAATTGGAGATTCATATGATGCAGTAATACCAGCTGATACTCACTACAGCTCTTTTTCAAGTGTCTTCCTTGGTGTAAGAAATTTTCCTTGGCTCCAGCTTCTCTCTCTTAACAACAGCTTCACTTTATTCTGCCAAAAAATTGTCTGTTTTTCTTTCATATGTAAGAGTATTTCTCTGGTTAAATACTAGTTTCATAATAACAACATAAATATCAACTTCAGACTCTGCTTCCTTACAGTTAGACCAACTCAAGTTAGAGGTGATTATATCTGCTACTTCACTAGGCTAGCCAAGTCCACCCATAGTGATACTTATGATTGCTTTACCTTTAGCACATCTTGCATTATACCGATTAAGAGGTATAGCTTTAGTTTATATATGAAACAGCAGTTTACAAAAACATTCCTTCAGCTTTATGAAGCTTTAAATGTGTGCATACAGGAGATACTAAATTTTAACTAGCACTGGGAGAAGATAGAGGAAAATTCTGCACCTTTAAGATATTGGAGATAAAAATGAGCTTGTAGCAGACCAAAATGAAAACTATGTCTAACCCTTAGTGCCTCACACCACGAAAAAGCCAGAATTTTACCCTTTATAGCATAAATTACATCGTACTGACAAAAAGAAAACAAAACAGTAACTAGATAGCCTGATTTTTTCTAAGGATACATAATTAAAATATATAAATTTTCAACATTCATTTTAGATATTTGCTAACAATAATGCAATTTAAAAAAAAACAGTGGTAAATATAAAAATATATAATATTATGTAGCACTACATAAACAATTTACTATCAAATAACTAGTGGAAAATGTAATGGGTGAATCAGATTCACAAGTTAAGCAAGTGCAAGTTCCAACATCTTTTTCTGAGATTTCCAGTTAGAACCAGGAATGGATGTGTTTTCCTTCACCTCTGCTCTCAAAGGTGACAATTTCATAAGCACACCAGTTAGAATTTAGATCATCTGTAATTTTTGAACTTTAAACTTGCTTACTGAGTCTTAAGAGTTCTTTCCAAAAGGAAAAATCATGGATCACAATTTAAAATAGAAGAATACAAAAATTGTTTTACAACATTCAGAACAGATAAGTGTAAATTAGAGATGAACAAGCATTACAAGATAGTTTTGCCTCTCCCAAAGAATCCATCTCTGTTATAGCTCAAGCTAAGAAACTTGGATTTCCACACACTCCAGCTTCAATGCAGGGAACCAGTAAGTATGCCTGCTGATATGCAAGAACATCTCTGAAGAAAAAGTTGTATCTATATAAGAATAATTATAAAAAATGAAAAATTAATATTTATACCATGTTCATCTAAACCAGTTGTAATTGTGTTGTATCATTTACCATGTTTTGATTTTACTTCAGACTAAATTAGGGAGTGTTATGGGAGGAAGAGCCTGCATGCAGAAGGAGCTTCTTTGCTCTGCTAGTGTGAATTACATGTCACAATGTAACATTAACAGGTACGCATGTCCTTATAGAACATATTCTGAACAACAAATTTACAACTCTGACCCAACCTGTCTAGCACTGATGTTAAAGCTTAAGTCCTAGACCAGTACTCACAGTTCTTTCAAGATGTCTGAGAGGCACTCAGCAATGTGGAGAAGTTTGAAGAAAATTAACCTCTAGAAAGAAACTAAGAATCATAGTGAGTGCAGAGCTACCTATGAGAAGAGAAATGTGTGAAATTTGGACTACATGGCTCCTCACCATAGTTGCTCAGCAAGGTGCCACCTCAAGACTCTAGGAGTTCTGATTCTGTTCATTAGCTTTTTAACTGCTGAGCAATAAATTCATGTCCATATCCTGAGGAACTTTTCAAAGAGTCTCACTGGGGCATGGCAAGCGGTTTGCACTTAATCAAAATTCAGCAGTGATGTACAGTCCATGTTTTGGAGATCTTCAGTCAAAATTATTTGAATTTGAAAAAAAGTTCCATTCAAAATGAAGAGGCATAGTATACATTTCATAGTGTCCAGGGAAAGCCTACCCATAAAAGACAAGTCTACTACAAAGCTATTTGAGTTATAAGTCTGCAACCAATAATACCAAAAGGAGTTTGTGGACTGCAGAGCAAAGCATCCTTACTAGAGGAGAAACACAAAGCCTTTTGCATTTGGTCAATAGGAAACAGTGGAAACACTTTAGGACAGTGTAGGCAAGAGAGAAAAAAAAGAAAGAAAAAAAAAAAAGAAAAAAAAAAAGATTAGGATTTGGAGGAGCTTCCCGTATGATTTCTTTTGTATTAGGATTTAACTTTCACTGCTTTTGTATACATCTTGTGATAATATGCCCACTAACTACTGAAAAATCCAAAGACGATCTATTCCAAATTCTAGTATTTAAGATTTTTTATTATTATTTTTAGAGGTGTAATAGAGGACATAAGTCCAGGAGCGACTTATAATCTGGCATTCATATATATAAGCACTTAAAGGAAAAATAATTATACAGAAAAAAAGTAATCCTAGACCAAAACATGCATGCATTTTGTTTAAGCTGACTTAGAAATATGAAGTTTTAATTGCTTTTATTCCTCTTTACTTCATGTCAGTTTCTCTACAAAGTCTCAGAATATATCTCAACATGGGGATGTTCAGAACTTGATCCCAGTTTTGGCTGCTCTAGGTCTTAAGATGAAACAGAAACATGTATTTTTGTCCTATAATAATGGAGATTGTTCAACTTCATGAATTAAGTACATCTGCCTCTTGAATTGATTACCTAACAAAAACTTTCCATAAAACCTACCTAGGATTACTACATTTTAGCCAATCCACCAGCAGCCTGGAATTCATATTTATATTGTTAATAATTTAATGTTTTCTGCCAGCAGATCTGCAACAGCCGAGACTTTACTTTCTGTTGTATGTTTCTAGTTGACACAAATAAAAAATCACAAGATGATTATTAGAATATGAAGCACTAGAATACGAAGTGCCTCTCCTAGCACAGCTAGCTGGAGATGTCACTTGTCATCATAATGGTCAGAAACCAGTATTGGGGTGCAAACAATGTGAACTCTGGAAAGAAGAGATCTCAGCATTTCCATTGATTCCAGGCAGCTTAGTCAGCCAGAAGTCTCAGGCAGAATCAGTTCAAGTAATTTTGGTTACCGACTGCCAAAGCAATTTTTCTTCAAACAGACTTGATCCAATGGAGCATTTTAGTTTTCATTTTGGTATTGCTTCCAGTTATATTTTTGTTTGGATTTTTTTTTTCCAGTTTTGTTTGTTTGAATTTTTTCTTAAGTAAAGTTAATTTTTAAAAATGGAAAGAATCATGAATAAAATTATTCTTTTTTTTCCACCTCCTTTTTTTCCTTAACATTTATATCCTATCCAGATTTACTTGTTCTGAATGTGTGTAATAGTTTGTAATTACATTTTTGTTTTTAAAAAAATGTAATTTAAGAAGAAAAATGGTAGGAAAGTATATCTATGATCAATGATTTATGGTCCAATCCATAATCTCACTTATCCCTCTTCTCATAGATTGCTCATTTCACCCAATAAGTTTATGACATTATATATAATATATAATATAATATAATATTATATATATATATATTATATAATATATAATTATATTTGATTCCCTCTGTTCTACCTGAGTAGTAGCTAGCAAACAGACTTAAGAAAAAAATATTGTTTCCAAGTTATTACTGCTGCTTCTGATCATCTGAGCACAGCTTGAGGCCTGCCTGCCTATGGCATAAATTAAAGTAGTCTGAAAGTCTGTGTGCAGCTGACAATAGTAACCTTAAATAACTTCCTCCACTGTTGTTGCAAAGGAGAAACAGCCTCCTTGATCAGCTTTGTGTTGACTAGAGAGTCACCTTACTTCAAAGGAGAGACACCAGCTTTAAGCTTCTAGTAAATCAGTGGAGCATTTGAAAGGAGGTGTATGAAAAGTCATGCTTGTTTCTCTCAAGCTGTCCCTTTATTGTTATGCATGTATGCCACTCTGTATGTGTATCTGAATAAGACTTTCATGGAATAAAACATTTCTAGTCCTGTAGCTGATAATCTAACTTGAATATTTGTGACATATTCACAATATGCTGTGCCTGATACTCATTTGCAACAACTACAACGTTTTCAATGGAGGCACATACATTTTCCTTGGAGTTCCTTTCTCCAAATTTTCTCAATGAAAATGAAATGAAATGAAATGAAATGAAATGAAATGAAATGTCTGGGGACAGAAACTGGAGGAAAGAAAAGTATTGATGTCTGAGCAGAGAAACTAGGGGAAAGAAAAGCTTCAGACCTATAATTTTTCAAAAATTCACTTTTTCTTTTTTTTTTTTTTTTTTTTTGCAAGACAATACTAGTTTCTGAAAACCATGTACCCTTTAGTCCTGAATTAATACTAGATTCCTAGTCTCTAGTTTGCTCAGTGTCTTCTAAACTTGGTTCTATAACTTAGCATCTTTTTTAACCTTTGACAGCTGGAAAACTGAAAACAAATCAAAACAAAACAAAAAAAAAGGAAGATTGGACAAATACTCAAATGTCATAATGCTACCTACTTAATCTACATATACAAGCTTATATTGTCACTGTCCTGAGGCCTGAGTGACAGTTCTTGTGCAAGTCCCTCAGTTTATGAAAGTCATTAGCAAAATATGTGTATATGATTGTTCATGGGAACCGAGAGGTAAGCAATTGTAAAATGAATCTAGCAAATTAAGTGTCATGTTCATTACTGCAAGAGTCAAAGCACAGGATCAAAGACTCAGGAAAAAACAAAGTTTGACAAAAAAAAAAAATAATCAGTTGGGAGTAAGGGTCATAGCCAAACAGGAACAAAAGAATAAAGAGCAGAAGAAAACATCTGTAAGCCTTGCTTGTGAGGAGGGAGAAGGAAATAGGAAGAGGGAGGAATCTTTCCACATACTTGCCCTCAGAGGTTTGCATACATTTGTGTACTCCACATTGTTGTTTGAACCTGATTTATAAAATAGTCACATTTCAGAGATAAGGAACATCACAGATGACCTTCTTAGAGGGGTTTTCCCTCCTCTTAAAGGATAGGGGATAGAGAACTTTCTCACCACCAAATATAAAGACTTGTTGACACTATAATTACCTATCCCTCCAAATTTTTGAGAGATATATCTGTGCAGACCTGTGCATATCATTTTTTAAAATATGTTGCCTGTTTTTCCTTACTTTCCATCTCAGTCTTCACATATGGCTCCATCAAATAGAAGAGCCATCATTGCAATAGAGTAAACCCCTTAAGGATTCGGTGAGCACTTTCTCAGACTAAGACATGAGAACAGCATTAAGAAACAATGTAAAAGTGTTTCACAACCAACTCGGCTGCTAAACCTAGCCTGCCCCGTAGCCAGTTAGAACAAGCTGTGTCTGGAATGGGGCAACTGTGGCTTGGTCTCAAAGGGAAGATTGCAGTCCCTAAAAGCCCATGGTACGTGGACAGTTGTCACAAGGAAAGGGGATAAAACCCAGTGGCTGTTAGTACAGAGTTTCAAAACTGATGCGAGGACATTAAATTGTTACTATTGATTGTCAGCATTTGTTTCTGTTCATCAAATGCATGAAAGATACAGTATTTTCATCTCAGCAAGTACAAATACCTACCAGTCATTATTTACATCTAGCACCTGTAATCGCCTAAACAATTTGTCTGTTATCTTTTCTAAATCTGAAAATAAATACTTTTTTATCAAACTCAGAAAATGAATACAAACCCCACTTTGTAGAAATTGCACACTCTGTGCCTTTTAACTGTTTTGTTTTGTTTTTGTTTTTGTTTTTACTGAACACTTTTTCCTATCTTAAAAAAGGGGGGGGGGGGCGGGGGGATGTAGTTTTTAATATTTTGCACAAAACTTTCTGCAGAGAATGTTGTCTTTAAATATTAAAACGTAAAAACGCATTCTGGATATCCTTAGTTGTAGTAACAGTTTTTTATAAATACGGCCATAAATATTAAAACCTACATCATGTTTGATTGGAAAACATAGGCTTTTTGAGACTCAGTGTCATTTCTGCTTTGCAAGTCATGAACATGAAGAGAGACATCACTTAAGAGAGACAGAAGAAAGAAGATAGATAGATCCATGTAGGAACTGTGAAAGAATTAGGCATTTACCTCTCGTTGTATTTGCCTAAATAAAAAGGTTACAACTTCAACAAACCAGTTAAGATAAAGCCTAATGCGTAATGCTTTATTTTAACACGTACCTAAAGAATAGAGTATCAGGAGAATTCTGTTCTGACTTTGTTCTTACAACCTTTCTTCCTATATTACAGCAACAAAAACTAAGCTCACATCTAAACATTTCAGGATTTGCAAACTTATTTGCAAAATGTGGATTTTAATGTTCTTGCTATATCAGAACATCACAAGTGGGATTATTACTGGGATTTTATGAAACCAGGCTCAGTGCCTTCATCTTCCCAAAAAGTTCCAGTCATTATTTTTAATCTCAATGCTATCCTTGCAACAAGGCATTAGGTATTTAGAGAAATGTCCTTCTGATTCCATCTGTTGAAGCTAGAATTTTAGAAATCATTTTGCAAGGAAAATAAAAGAGAAAAGGCATGAGTGACTGTGGCTTCTGTCAATAAATAAGTAGATTATCATCAGTACAAGTTCCCATTCTTTTCCAGAAATTTTATCTAGATTCCTTAATTAAGTATTCCTGGGAACAGAAACTAGATTCATTCCTTCAAATACTTCATGTGGTAAAATTCCCTTTGATAACCTTGAACTGAGTGATAGCTTTGTCATTTATTCTAATGATGCTTTCAGTGCTAAAGGAAGATTCCTCTGCCCCAGATGTTAATTAAGTCTTAGACCAGGAGCTGAAAAGCTACTTCTCACCTCCTATCATCTGGGCAAAGTAAAACTTACTGGGAGAATTCTTGGGGAAGGAAGCACAAAAGTGGGTCAAATATAAGCAGAGAGGTAGATTTCTAATTCTACCTTGAAAAGCCTTACTTGTATTTTTTTAAAAGGTGAAAGAACAATACAGCTTACTGTGTCTTCAGGCAAGGTAAGGCAAGAGAAATGTGATGGCTAGGATTCTTACTTGAAATTCCAAAAAGACAAAAAGGGAGAAGATAGATCATGGCTATTAAACCAGCAGGAAATCCTTTGTATTCTGTGACATATGCAAAGTTCATTTGTTCAGTATGAGTAATGTATTTTAAAAAACAAATAACTCCCTGACAGCATGTAGCTCATGCATGTTGTTCTTTTTCCACTAATTGCCTCCCCACATTCAATATAAGAAATTTTTTCATGTGTTGGTCAGTCAGAGAAAAACAAGGCTACATTTAACGTATCTCCTCATGAAATACTTCTGTAGTAAGAAAGAATCAAATTCCGTTCCTTCACTGATCTTGAAATTTGCAGAAGGGCAGCAGATGAAGGAGTAGTCAGATGCAGGGAGATGTTCATTGCTTCTCTGTTCCCCACAGTTCACATGGAAAAACACTTAACTTCTGGTTAATTGAATTTTATTGAATTATTTATTCAATACCATGATTTTCCAACCACTGGTATATTTACAGTCAGTGCATGATACTGATAAAAAAAAAATGGCACCTATGTAGTAAACACTGAATGGAGAAAGTCTTTGAGTTTGAAACACATATGAAACAGCATCAGCAGAAACAAAGATTGCAGAAACTTCTGCAGAAAAATATGTTGGCCCATACATAAAAATCTTTATTAAGACTCCAAGCATAAGAAGATTCTGGACTAGTGAAGAGAAAGATACAGTTAAGAAATAGTCTGTGTAATGACTAAGAGGATTAACTTATGAGTCTCAAGTAGCTGAATAAATAGAAGATAACCATACAGAAGCAAATAAAGATTTGTTGGGAGTGAAAAGTAAAAATTAAGAAACTGAGAAATCTAAGTTTGGTGACATGCAAGAATTATTTTATGAAGTTATTTGTGCCAGGCATTGTGTACATAATTATGGACAGTTCTTGCTTTTAGGTGTCCCAGCCGGAATATTTGGTAAAATGAACGATACTATATCATTTTTGTAGAAATTCATAACACCCTACAAAACAGATAAGACAAATCAAAAGAACTAATTTTGGATTGATCAAATAATTTCAGGGACACTAACAGTCTATCTGGATTCCATAAATAAAGCATATAAATTGCCACACAGCTTTACAAGTAGTCTTGAAGCAAAGACGATGGGTTATAGCTAGCCTGCAAATTACCAAAACAAAGACAGAAACATGTAAAATCTTGAAGACTTACACAAAATTTGATTTTTGTTTGACAAAGTAGAGATTTAACTGAGCTATTTTATATAAAAATAAAGGACTTTAAGCTCAAACTGGTAAGTAGCAGCAACGCTTTATGTATGCATTTTGGATGCCAAAGAAGAATGGAGGTGGTGAAGTTTACATAAATAAAATGTCTTATGTAGCAAGCTATTGCAGTTTTTAGAAGTCTTGCCTCTGAACACTTTTGAAGGTCTCCAGATAAATAGAAAATTTATTCTGTGTTCCTGTACCACTTTTCATCTTAGATTAGAGGTTAAAACAGAATGAGTAAAACTGAAGAAATGTGATTGTGCCATATATTGAAAGGACCAAACTGAATATAGGAAAATATCTTCTTTGGAAATGCCCTAGCGAATTTTCAGGCAGATTAAAAACATGAGGGTTGATTTCAAATGAATTAGTGCTTTAAGAGAAATTTTGAGGAAGAAGAGAATAACTTTCATTAGATATCACCCATCTTTAATGTTTGCTGCATGGTGTGAAGGTAGAGAGAGAGACAGGCAGATTTGGTTTTGTTTCATTTAAGGCGAATAATAAAGCATATTTTCTTCTTTACAAAAATACACACATTTCTTCCCAGGATAATAAACTTCCCAGTGAACCCTGATATTCATCTTAAAGAGAGTAAACAGATGCATACTTATATAAAAAATATTTTTCAAGATAATTATGTTACACAGTTATAATCACTTCTTTGCTGTGTTCTTTTCCTATATTTTTTTATATCTCATGTATTTTCATTGTAAGTAGAGTGGATCCAAGGCCCAAGGTTTTGACTCCATTTTTCCTTAAACTTTTAGAAATCAGAGTTGAAGTGTGATTATAATTCTAAAGAAATTAATATTGTAACTGGGTCCCATCTCTGTATATGATTCAGAAACACGTAGCACATGTTGAAAGGGAGAGTGCATTAATAAAGAATAATAACTGAGAATAATAACTGCAAGCAGTAGACATGGGATTTTTTCTCAGTCTAATATCAGAAGACCTTGAGAACTTGACCCATTGATGAATAAGGCATAAATCTGCTATACAACTATGAATATATGCAGTGTAGTGGCTCCTAAGGACTTGGGAAATTCTTTTCATTGTTCTGACCTCAAGAGGGTCAGTATTTTTATCTCCTGGCAATGAAACATGGTTGAGACCGTTGTCTTGTGCTTTTTGAACATTAAAGAGCATCTAAGATGTAGTAGTTAAGCCTTGGACAGAACTTATTTCTTCCTAACAAAAATATGTATAAAAATCTTGGCTATTCAAATAAGACTCCTAAATGATGGAGTCTCCATATATTTTGAAAGATCTGAGAAATGTAATGGCCTGAAGCACTTTTCATATAGTCTACTAGAGCTTCTAATTGTCTGCACAAAGAGCTATTTCTCTCAGCCATCAACCTTAATTATAACTTTTAATACAGTTTCAATAAAAATTACAATTATGCATTATTATTGTACATGGGTATATATTACTGTAAACTATGATGTAAGTAGTAACTTCACCTTTTTTTTAATGCAGAAGATAAAACCCATAGGAAGAGTGGGTCTAAGACAGTGAGTATGTTAGTTAATCATTTTCTATAAATTTTCCATGATTCCCTTTTTGGGGGCTGGGGGAGATTACCACGTCACCTGGCTCTGCTGATATTACTATATTACTAAGGTTGTTTTAGGTATGTCTAAGAAGTCATAGCTAAATCTTTCTTATCAATGATATGTAGCTTATAAATTGAGTGAGACTTTCCTCCACTTTACCATGCAGCCACCCCCTTGGATTGGCACAGTCTTCTCTTCCTATAGAAAAGGACTGTCTTTGAGCCAGTTCATGTCCTTTCTTTTCTGCCTTGCTTATCACTGTTGGGCAGGACATAATATGGACCACTGTACTTTTGTACCCATTGAAATGCTGTTCCCACTTAAAAACAATATGTGACTTAGGTTTAGAAGAAGGGGAGTTAAAATCTTTATCTGAAATTTAAGAATCCTATTGAAGGGGAAAAAAAAAAGAAAAAAAATTAAAAGAAAAAGCAGAACAAATGAGAGTATGAATCATCATCATCTGAATTTTGTAGGAAGCCATTGACTCCTCTTTTCTAAACCTGGAAACAAAACAAACACACTGAGCTTGTATTTGTTATCCCAGTAATATTCTGATAAATAAACCCTTTTACTCAATTGAGTAGTGAACAACTGATCAGCAACTTTAAGCAAGAATACGATAACAAGGTGGATGGATATATTTCTATACAGCCTCTAGGGAGGGAAGTAACCTGTGCTATCCCAATGTTTCTAGGTACATCTGCGATATCTCTCAGCACCCTATATTTCAGGAAGTCAGCATGTTTGTGAAGTTATTGTAAGGTAGCAGCGGGCATAAGTAAAACACTGCTAATATAGTACTTGGCCAAAAGTAGCCTCCCCTGTAGGAGTTTGTTTATAAATTGCTTTGGTCCACTTGACAAGGTCAAATCCATTCTCTTAATGATGAATCTCATCTGTTCTGGTGCAGAAAGAAATGTTTTCTTTCACTTCTACGTGTGGTAAAAGCTCATTCATCTCTATACATTCTAAAGGGAAATCCAGCTACATCAGAGAGAGAAGGAGTATTCAGAGGGCAACTGATGGCCAGGAAGATATATTGAATTCACTTTCCTGGGATAGACATTCAAATGGTAACAAGTGATAGAAAACAGCTCTATATTTCAGCATGATGTGTGTTCTCTCTCTTATGATTAAACCTCCTGTGGGCCATCTGCATTTAATGGGTTAGAACTACTTTGTAGCTGCAGTTTTTTCTTTCCATGGCTCTTATTTATTTGAGAGGAGACCAAGCTGCACTCTTAAAAGTGCAGCATGTAGGAAACGCTGCCAAAAGAATGAGAACGAAAAGGCAAATTTATGACCTACTGTTGTTTTAAGCATTTAGCAGCATAAGTAGGAAGTATAGATAAATGTGCATTTTTAAGTGATTCTCTGTTTATCTCAGTTACATTATTTGCTTAAATTTCTGAGGAGAATTAGACGAATTAGTTTATATAAAAGTTAATACTCTGCCTCCGGACTACCAGTTTAGTATATTTGTGGAATTGTTTTCAAATTAAAACTAACAATTCCCTTTAGAACAGGCTTTCCTAAAGAGGGAAAAACAAAAATTATCCAATCCATCCTCGTCTCTCTGATTCTTACAAAAAAAAAATTGTGTGTTTATTACTGTAATCAATTAGATATAAAACAATGATTTATTAAAATTCAGTGCTTTAAAAATAGCAGAATGGACTACCTCACAAAAAAACCTTCATATAAAGTGATGTCGTTCCAGAACAATTCGATTTAGCATTGTAAATCTATTAAGTATTTATTAGGAATCATATTGTAGTCTCAAGTCAAATCCCTGGCAAGACTCCCTCTAGCTTCGATTAGGATTTGATCGTAGGGAGATTTCTGAGTAAAGGAAATTTCAGCCCTCTCTGCCAACATTGAATAATCTGGCTCCAAATATTCAATAAACTCCCAAACAATGAGTAAATTTTCCTCCTTTCTCATTGTATATATTACATTTGTTAAATAGTACTCACTAATTCAGGTCTCTACTCCAAACCATTTTTTTTCTAAAAGGCTCCCAGAATGATTCAATTTTTTTATTTATCTTATGTGTTCAAGTGACAGCTAAATTTTTTTCCATATTCCATTATATGTTAATATTTACAAAGATTAACGAAAAAAAATATTTTTAGTACTCCAGAAGCTGAGTTGTTCCCTTAATATCACTTTGAAAAAAATATGCAATGAACATGCCTTTTCATAGTTCAAGATCTCATCTGTTTTCCATTTTTAATGATTAAAATAAATTCATTTGACTAAATACACCTGAGTAAATATAGTCATACTGATTCACATACTTGTGTCTTTTTTTTTTTTTTTTTTTTTTTTTTTTTTTTTTTTTTTAGGATACTGCTTAACAAAGCTTTCATTTTAGCTGAATTATTTCTCAAAAGGGCAAAAACATGGAAGTGTTAACTAGGCCCTTACTTTACCTACAAGTCGTTTATTATCAGACTGGATATTCCTGTGTTTTTAACAAGAAAGGGATTTTCTTTGTAATCCCTCTCCATATCAATGAATTTCTCATTCACAGAGCAATTCAAGGGACAAGAGTCAAATCCTTTGCAACTGATGGATTATAGCAGAAGACTGCACTGCTGTAATGACTGTGGGACAAACGTGCATTTTGTTCACATATGGGTATTCTCACAGGAGTACAAGGCAGGCAAGATTAAGCCTACTTCTATTATTTTTGTTACATAAAAGGATGCAGAGATCATCACTGTTCTTCCCAGCTTCTGAGGGATGAAACAGTTGACAGCTGTTGGAATACAGAGTGTTACTGTAGATAGAAATGAGCAAAGCACTCATGTAGAAGTAATCTTGTTAGCCATTCAGAAAATATAAATACTGTCCTATGAAGTGAAGTCTTGCCAATAGTGTTTATTTGCTATCCTTGTCTTTCATCAATATAATTGTCTATGAATTGATGCATTTCTTAGTCTATTCTACTGCTTATTACTATGGGAATAATCATCTTTATGAAGGTGAGCAACATGAGCTAAGTGGAAGTTTTGATCTTTTCCATGTGAGGACTCACAATGACCCTATTCCTATAGAAGATAATGGATTTTGAAAGATCCACTGTGGGTTTTTTTCCTATTTTGAAAAATCAATGACACCTATAGCGGACTGCATTTGAACACTCCGAGTCTCCCTCCTCCCAGAAGATTATTCTGCCATTCCTGGTCATCATACTTCCATGCTCACTGTACAGTGCCTCTCTCATACACATGTCTCACATTCAGTACTTGCCCAGTGTTCTGCTTATTTTACACAATTTAAATCTAAAATATGTTCTTTAAACTACTGCAGCTTTACATTCTGGATATTTACTTAGTAAGTATGCTTATGCCGCCAATATTTCAAGTGATAATTCACCAGCGTACCACAGCTGTTTTGCGTTGCACTGGCAATACAAAGCAGCTGTAAACCAAGTTTAACCAGATAAGTACTTCAGCTTCTTCAGGCTGCTCAGAAGTGATATTAAATAAGTGGGATAAAGAAGTAGCCATTAGCATAAGCTTTGGGTAACTGCTCACTATCCTTCAAATGCCAGACAAACCTAAATCATCATTGTAGAGGTATAAGAGATACTACAACTACAATGCATGGACTACTTGTTACTTAGTTACGAAAGTGCTGGAGGAAAAAAAAAGAAAAGCAAGACAGTCTTTTGCCAAAGACAACAGTTTTCAACTGGAAACATTCTGAATTTTAGCAGTTTCTGTGTTCTAAGTTCAGTTTTATCTCTGATCAGACGGGCAAATATCTGGAAATTTACTGAGAAAACATGAGTTCATCTGTGTTATTTTGAAAACACTGAAATATTTTATACTTTGCAACCATAAGTATTTACTTCTATCATTTAAAAATATCTCAGTATTAAATGTACAAAATACAATGTATTTTGTTGGTATCTGTGAAACGGTATACTTCATGGCCTTACTATAAAGTTTACAGTTAAAACAAATGCATTTAATATATTGAACTGGAATTTTTCAACACTTGACAGTGTAAAATATTACTACATTAAAGAAATGAAGTAAGAAATACAGTTCATTTCAGCTCTTTCTCAGCAACAAAAGTTGCCTTCATTGATACTTTTCTCTGATGTGTAATACTGCCAATTAAACTGTAGGTAGAAATCATCAGTTGTGTCAAAGTCTTCTGATCATCTTTATGATAAGCGGATGGTCTTTAGCTCCTAAATGCAGAGTTGTCCATCATTCACATGAGTCTGTATAAATCTTAGAAAGCACTTTTAATTTTCATGGATGAATTTACATCTGTTTGAAAATTTGACTTCAAACACAGGCTTAATGTTTTCAAATTGCTAATGAATCAATCATAGGAGGGAAAAAAAAACAGCTCTGCACTATGTCATCACAAATTGTTCACAGTAATAATTACAATAATATTTCACTTTCTCTTTTAAGAGAACAGGGACTCTTTGCAAAGAAGTGCTAAAAATTTACTGCCCAGCATTGCATGATGATCACATATCTCAAACATTAGTTAAGGAACTTGGCAGGAAGGCTATGTAAATCACCTCCTTTTGTTTTTAGTGCATCTGCCACATGTTGGAGAAGTAGTGAAAAGATTAGTTGTTCATGCTGAGAAATCATTAAGTGGATAAAATCAAAAAACTAGAACACAAGTCCTGACAAATGTAGTAGTATAGTCCAGTGAAAATTGAAGTCGTTTACATTGAATAGAAATTTATTCTTATTATTTGCATACACAGAAATGCCTCGTTCTCAAGATTTTTTAATAAAAAGAGAACACTACAAATAGACCCTTCGGCTTTATTTGCACTGCTTATGGAATAAGGAGCTACTCATCTTGGTTAAAAAGTCTGAGTCTGGCCTTAAGCCAGTGTGGGCCAGATTCTGCCATCCTTACCAGAGTTAAATAGTACCTTAAGCTGGGCCTGATTATGAAACGATTACTCATGGTGAGCAACTCTTTGCATGAATAGGGCCATTGTGAATAAACTTCTACAAGTGATTCACAATTTGGTCTATGTGAGTAGTCTTGCTCACGTCAATGCATCTACACATGGAGTAAAGCAGTACTAAATAAAAGTGGCAGAATGTGACCCTGTTGTAGTACTTGACATCTAACATGAAGATGCTTTTTCATTAGCTAAATGAAATGCCGCAGCCAACAGACTATCATTCATTCTTTAAGACAAGGCTGATTCAAGAGCATGACAAGCTTAATGCAGGTCTGCAACTTATCACACCTCAGGTTTAATGAAGGGTTTAATACCTGTTTGCCGAATGCATAGTTATGCTAGCAACATGTAACAAATAATTTCCAATGCTAAAACTGAGGAAGAAAATTTAATTAGAACTGTATCCCTTTCATTTAATTAAAATCAGCTGGAAGATGACATAGTATTTTATTTTTCCCTTCAATTTTGAAAGCTTCAAGCATCTAAAAATGCTGTAATGTTTTGAAAAACAACGTTTATTTTCCCCAAACAGTCTGTCACTGTAATAAATTCCTAGAAATTGTTTAATTTTATTCTTTACATAAAATACCCTGTAAAAATGAACTTGCTGGACTCCACAAGAAAATAATTACAAATTCTGCTTTCAAAATAAATGAATAAAACTAAAAGACAGACAACAAGGAAAACAATGGCTAATTTTGCCAGCTTTTGCTTCTTAGTTCAGTAATCATAACCTAGTAAAGATTATCTGAAAATCAGTTTGACATGTTCTATATATTGTACCTTAAAAAAGGATTATGAGGAATCTAAAGAAGAAAAAAATAATGGAAAAACTTGCATTTCCACTACTTGTGTATCTGGCATAAGTGTCTATATAAAACTAGCATCTTTACATGTGCTAATAAAATTATTTTTTATTTAAGTCATTAGAATCATTTTACTTCTGTCTAAGCAGATCATAAAAAAAGGAAATGATAAGTTCTAGCCAGAATACTCTTTCACAGTTACTCAGCCCGAAGTTGAAGTTCATTTTCAGAAGAAGAGTAGAAGCAGGAAACCACGAATTCAAGCATATGTATGTCTCTTTCAATAGTTTTTCTAAGAATTTACTGTAAAATACCCATTTACAACTGATCCTAATGGTTTCAAATTTAAGTCTAATTGTTCCACTGAAAGATTACAGAATAGACCCATCTCCTATTTTTGTTTTCAAGTTATGCCTCATGAGTAGGAGCAGAGGCAAGCTGGGAGTTTCTGAGAGTGTGTTTTAATGAGTACTGGTAGTTTTGCTGTTGCTGTGACAAAATGTGCTCCCCTGATCTTCCCTTCTCCCCTCACCACGCTCTTTTTCTAACTAATGTCCAGAGAGAAAAGCAAGAAGGAGCAGGGGGCTACTCAGAGACCTGTATCCTGTTTAATCACAGCCGTGTGAGTCCTACTTTATTTCAATTAATTTACTTTGCCTTTATGAACCTGAGAGACTGACTGTTGCTTTCAAAGAGGCTGACATTTCACTCATCTGAAGGAGCCTGGAATGTGACAGGGGAAAGGGAGGAGAAGTAAATCAAAGTAGATAGCAGTTCTCCAGATGTAAAGTATTTTTCTTCTCCTCTATTTTTTTTTCCACCAGAAATGTCAGAAAGTCTGCTGACATTTTAATTCCTTTGTGATAGGCTGGGAGCTGAGAGCCAAATCCTGCTGCCACTGCAGTCGAAAAGATTTTTCCTATGGACTTTAAAGGAGAAAAAAAGTCTTACACTCTGAAAAAAAATAAATAAATAAGCAAAGTATCAACAAACTGTAAAACTAAATGAAATGTACTATCATAACATCTTGAGGTCAGCCATGGACTGAAATTGGAAAGACTTGTCGGACTTTTTCCTTTTCAATTTGACCACAGCATAGCAAAAACAATAAGAATGGAGCAGAAGTGGGATTTTGCTGTTGTTGTTCTGTAAGTTTCAAGACATTCTATCTGAAAACTTAAATATTTCATTTAAACTCTAGTCAGTTTACACAATCTGTGCATTTATTTGAAACTCTGTTAAACACTGATTCTGCTTTTAGTGATACTTTTATTAAAAATCTCATAATCTGTAATAGGAATACACTCAAATTCATAAAATGAAGGACTACCCTCTATTCTCATTATGTTAGTTGTGCATTGCTACAACTCCAGTGAGCTCTACATACATTTAGAAAAGCAGCAAGCTGGCTCAGAGCCGCAGCACAGTACTGAGAAATTTAGGTCTACAAATTCCACCTACAACATAAGTGATGATATGTTTCCTTCTCTGCATCATGTTCTTAGAGATTTACATCATGGTTCTAATATTTGAAATGTATTTTCCTTTACATAGTTCTTCCATTATGAAGTATTAATTTGAAAAACATTAATTTTGTGTACAGAATTGCTAAGAACCAGTGGCGTAGACATATTTGCTTAATTGGTTTATTCTTTTTTGCAGGTTCTATAATCATTTTTCATCAACTTGTACAACAAAACATGTTTCTATATGAAAACCAAAACAAAGAGGGCTTGTTGAACTTGATGCATGGTAAATCTATATGGTTTACTCTTAAGTTTTATTGTTAAATATGATATTGCATTTTTGTAAGCAGATGTCACGTATATTGTGATCTTTAGCATTCCACACACAGCGGCTTATTGTTGTGTCCTTTAAATATGGAAAATAAAAATGCTTTCAGTTTACTATTTAAAAAAGGATATGAAGAAAGGGTACAGCTATATTACATAGCCCAGGAAATATTGGCAGCATGCTCTTTGGCTTTCATCCGTAGAACTGCAATGCTGGAAGATCTCCTTTCAAATTCCGGCTTGGTTTCAAAAGCATGTCCATTGGTTGCCCCAGAAAGTAAAGAGTCAGTGAAAAAATTATTGAGGGGCACATGGCTGAACTGATTCTGGTGGTTTGAAAAGCCTGTGTAGCCAGAATCTGTCCGGGGCGAATGGGAATAAGGTGTCATACAGGAGGAAGTATCTCGTGGTATCATGCAGGAAGTAACCACAGAACCACTAGCCGTGTTCCCCGCCCACAGATTGTTCTGAATCTGGAACACATAAAATGAATAATATTAAGTATAGATATTTCATCTTTTGTTTTCTGCACTACTTGATTTCACTTAATACATCCATAATTAGTTTCTCCTCAGAAATATTTACCAAATAAAATCCTAAGAAACCTATGAATTAATCCATAAAATACAGACATGGTTGATAATACATCCAAGAGTTTTTCCTGAAGTTCTTTCAAAGATAGTTTTAAGATAAAAAAATATTTTTGTGCTTGTTTTTTTTTAATATGAAATTACACTTGAGGGTGTTTCTTTTTCAGCTTGCAGACTGAACAAATTGTGTTGTATGTCCCTGGAAAACATTGCGTGACAGACTAGGAGACAAACTTTGTGGTTACCAGTGAGGTCTGCTGAAGATCTGGAGTAACCATATATTTAAGCTTTGATGTGTAATGTTTTCTATATTTGGCAGGCACTTAAAACTTCATTCTGAGCTTCACTCCTTCTTCTATCATCTATGAATAGACACTATACATAGGTATTTTTTCACATATTTATTACTAGATTAACATATTTTGCAATTACTCTTTGGTTAGCACTATAAAGTGAATTCCCCCTTCACACTTAATTTTATTTTCATGTTGCAAATGAATTTGGGCTTTAATGAATGTAAGTTATGCTTGTAGCTGATTTTTTTTTTTTTTTTACTATCAGATTTGAGATCAGTGGAAGTAAAGAATAATGAGAGTCACAGACAGTGAAAAAAAATCTTCCAACTCAGCACTCTTTTTCCCATTATCCTAATACTTTGCAACGGCACATATCCCCCAAACCACCAAGTTACAGATAAATTATGGCTCACTGAACTCATCTAGTTGAGATATACTGCAGATAGAAAGGATTAGATAATTACAGTCTTATTTTATAAATTATATGTTGAACAGTTGTATTAGCAGATGCTATAGGAGCTGACAAACTAATTTGGACTATGGTAATTCTGGCAGTAGAAAAGAACCAGTAACTTCTCTATCTTGGTTTCCTGCAGAAAAGTAGGGAAAAGGCATGGTAGCAAATCCTTGGTTCCCAAACTCTTGGTCTTCTCAGTCTCCCTGTTTACACATACAGGCATATGCACATTGGCACACCCCCTCACATGAATGCAGATTACCTTTCCACACAGACACATACACACAACTATTTGGGCACACCTCAGGCATCTTCTGCATATCTTAGGTGATCTGCTGAGAGGTAATGAAGTGAATAAGGTGCCTGAGGGAGCTGATCAAGGATTTTTCCTCCTTCCTGTGGACTTCTTGCGATCTACAGGAGGAAAGAGACTCTAGTGAGAGTTTCAGAGCTCTTCATAGAATCATAGAATATCTCAAGTTGGATGGATCCACAAGGATCATTGAGTTCAACCTCTGAATCCACACAGAACCACCCAAAACCAAACCCTATGTCTAAGAGCGTTGTACAAATACTCCTTGAACTCCAGCATTTTGGAGCTGTGACCACTGCCCTGGGGATCCTGTTCTATGCCCACTATCCTTCAGAGAAGGGCTTTTTCCTAACACCCAACCTGACCCTTCCTTGATGCAGTTCCATGCCACTGCCTCAGGTCTTGTTGCTGTCACAGAGGAGCTGTAGGCCACTGTGAGGCCTCCCCTTATCTTTCTCTGCTCTGGGCTGGACAAAACAGTTCTCATCCTCACCTCCTATTTTCAGCAGTTTATAAATTCTTCTCAAACATCAGCTCATGAGAGACCCTCCACAGTTTGTCTTGATTTTCAGCTTCCTTATTACCCTACACCTGAGTCTGTTTTCACTTATAATCAGAAAAAAAATGTAGTCCTCATGGAACAAATGTTTTAATTGGGGGATTCAAGTATGTATCTTAGTAAGACCCATTTGAACCATTGCCTTGGTTAATAAAGTTTGCTGCATTCAATCATACACAATAATCCTGAAGGCACCAGTGTCTCTCTTATGGCTCAGTATTCAGAGATTACTGAGTATCCTTTTGCCCGGAAGGTTATTCAGATCCTTTGCAGAATCTGAGAATTTTGATTCTGACAATAAGGAAATAAAGGACCCTGAAAGAGTTGGTAAGTATGATTTTTAAGTTTATGGCAACTGAAAAGTCATTCAGGACTTGCTGCTTATTATTGCTTGCAAACTTATTTTGAAGGAGAGATTCTGGAGCCACACAGCATGCGATGAGCACATAAAGAAGAGTAGTAAAGAAGATAGCAGTTGACAACCTATAAAATCCAGGGAATATCTTTTCCTTTTCTTGAAAGTGCAAACTGCACACATTCTGTTTCTATCATGAACTCAGAAAACCAGAAACTCTGCCATCTCTACAGTCTTGCCTTTCTTTTATATAGGAATAGTAAAATCTTTTAATTGCAGTTTGTTTGTTTGTTTGTTTTTCATGACCACATATGCATTAATTGCAGCAGCAAATAAAAACAAATTAAGATTATTTCCCTTTGTTCCTAGAGAACAAGAACATTCCCATATCCATGCTATTTCACTCCAGTTGGTTTTGTTGTTATTTCTCTACTAATTTGGAAAACAGTCAAGGCAGTTTAAAAAATCCAGAAAAAAAATGATATTTCATGCAGATGCAAACATAACACCATTCTTTTTGATGGTGTTTCCAGTCCAAATTGTTAATCTCAAAAAATTCTCAACAGGATGAATTTGCCTAGAGATAGACCAATGCATCCATGTAGTTTCTAATATGGGAGCTAATTCTGAGGAAGCTCCCCATCTCTGTGTGTGGGACAAAGTCTCATTTATTTGACCTACACAGATTTCTTTTTAAGAAACCCCATACTAAATGCTGCAGATGGTCAGACTGCACAGATGTAATTATGGGAATAGTTTTCCAAAAATAAATAAATATATATATGTTTAAATAGGAGCATATACAAATTTGCCTTTAATATGGTCATTATGGGAAGACTTCAAAAGATCCAATGGTCCAGTTTGAAAGTGTCCAGTAACCTATGTGGTCTGGAAGTATCAAAAAACCACTCTTTCCTTCTATTTTTCTATTAGTTTGATTTTCAGTAAATTATGTTTAGCACTACTCTTTTTTCTGATATTTTTATCCTGGACAATCTCTTCCAATTTAACTTCAGTGTGATTGCACAGGTGTAAATGAGAAAAGTATTCAGCCACAAATTCTAGAATAAATAAATGTTTTGTTAAAGAAGCACTTGAACAAGCTATTCATTGCTAAAATTTTCAAAGTATCACCCTAGGTGTCTTCATGAGAGGAAGGAATTCAAATTAGTAAACTGAACTTCAGAATTGCTTTAAGATGCTAGAAGAGCTTTACATCTTCTTTCAAGAGACAGTTATGTCTTTCAGAAGTATATTTTAGTCATATCTAATTTCTGCTCATTTAGTTTGTTGAATGACTTCCCTTTTGATACTAGATGTTAATTTCTCAGCAAGGATTTACACACATAAATTTCTTACAGGGAAATCTAGTGCATAAGATATTCCTGTATTAAAAAAAATGCAGTAATGTTTTACAATAAGTCAAAATTATCAGGCCTTCTTCTGGTATGTTGGAAGGAAAAGGGACATTATGTACATGAATTTAAAGAAAATATTTTTCCTCTTAAGCTCTTGTGTGATCCATGAACTATATAAAAGGCAATTCAGAGACTGTGAATGAGCCCATACATGCAGTCCATCTCTGGTTTCTGTTAACATCACAAATAGCTTGAGCTTTGCTCTTGTGGTTACCATGAAATTACCAGAGCCCTTCAATATATTTACCTACTGTATATTTTATACACACACGCGCGCGCACACACCCTCCCAATAGGGGAAAAGAAACATAGAATTGCATAGCTGTGACAAGAATATAACTGGAGAGTTATGGCTGTTAACATGATTATGATGTTACTTCCTAAACCTATGACCTTCTGCTTGACAACGTAGAAGAAAATAAGCTGAGGTAATAGGTCATCCTTTTTGGTCTGCTTTTATTTTTTTCAGTAAAAATACCAGATTCCTAGAGATTCAGACTTCTTGTATCAGACCTTGGGAAATTGTATAAACTCATTTTTCCAAAATTTCTGAGGTTTGCTATCTTTTACTCAGTTTTGATTCTCCCATCACCAAATATATTGCACTTTAAAGGTTTTTTTTTCTTTTATTGGAGCTAGAGGCCTATCCAGACCAGAGACACACAAATAAAAGCACATGCATCTTCCTTTTGAGTGATAAGTGTTTTAGAGCTCCACATGAATAAACAAATCTCCTTTAAGATATTTAGATATGAACTTATTATATTATGCAATACATACTATGTTATTCTACTATAATAAATATAATCTGTAGTTATTAGAGTAGTTAGACAAATTGTCTTTATTTTTACAGTGTTCCTTTACATTGCAAGGGGGACAAAGTGACACTAATTGAGCAGTTAAGCACTAACCTAACTATAAAAAACATACAATTGTTGAAAGACTGAATTGCAAACAGTATGTCGCTCCTTTACTTCATGTGAAGCAACAATCCTTGCACTGCAAGAAAATGTGCAACCTGGGCTTGCACAAGTGGCTGCCTTAAGCAGATAAAACAAATTAAAATACAATTGCTGTTAAACTGCTTAAAACAACTAGTTTACAATGTATAATCTGTAGGCTGTTCCTAGTCCATCAGCACAAATAATTTGGCCACCTTCCATTTATCACCACAATTTTTTTTCCTGAGGCCCTTTCAGGAACATCAAAAGTATGGGTAGAGAAGCCTGTGCTTGCTAAGTTTGCAAAATCATTGATTCATAGAAGAATTTAAGCAGAAAATTATTATTTCTCCAAATATCTGACCGCAGCTAACTTTGAATTTTGATCAGGTTACTCAAGCTCTATTGAGTCAAGTTTTGAATACTTCCAGGTATTCAAATTCAATAACTACTACGCTCAACTAGTTCCAAGGTTTTACTGCTCTCACAGTATTTTTCCTTTAGATCTATCAGAATACTTCATGGTGTAGTCTGTTATTCTTTCTATACTAGAGCAGATATTGGTTCTGGTGAGCTTCTGAAGATCAGCTGCACTCTATTGGGTACAGGCACATATGACAGCTGCAACGCATCATTTTCAAATACGTACATAAAATGCAAGTTGGCTTGGAAGCCAAAGACTTAGTGTTATAGCTCTAAAATACAAGATAGGCCTATTCAGCCCACATGTAGATCTTACAATTGTGAACTAAATAAAATTTTGGTATAAAATCCATTTTACTCCATGATTAGTCAGTTTGCCAAGATGCAGAATAATGCAGGATTTGAAAAAACATCAAGTTTTGTAGATTAACCGTAACTTCTCCCCCTGCAGTCTCAGGGACAGATACAATAAGAATTAATTACATTTCATGTCTGCGATACAGTTAAGGAAAATACCTTATGCTTGAAAAATATCATTAAAAATAAGTTCCTACCTCAGAAAAAACTATTTGTCTTATAATTTACCTCCAGAACCTGTTCACTGAGTTATAGTAACACATGTTTATAGAAAAAAAAAATAATGTAAGAAAACATTGAGACTCCAAGAAGTCTCACCACAAACAGTGACATTTTAGAATCAATAATAAAGTAAAAAATTAATGAAAAAACTGCACTGTGTGGAATAGACACCACCCAAAAAGATGAGAAGTGTTACTCTTTTGGAAGATCAGCCACAGCAATGCAACTACTCAGCAAATTTGTGGCAAGCAACATACTGCCCAGGTGGTGGCCCAGCCTGAGTTTCATGCTGTCACAGACAGATAGCATGAGTATATGATAAAGCTTCTTTGAAGCTAGCTCATATGTGTCTACCACATCTACTCCTACTTAATCAGTGTACCCATAGCTTTAATGAACTATTGTGATTAACTGTCATTTGTATGTCTACTACAGTTAAAAGAATTCTTGAGTCATATAACATGTGGTGTCTAATACTTGCCATATGAAAAATTTAATTGGAGCATGTAATTTTGATTATTGCTAATGAGAATTAACCATATGTACTAAGGCTAGAGCAGAACTATAATGGTGATCCAAGGACTTAGCATATAACACATGTATACTGACACCACTTCTATGCTCTTCTATTGCCTAAACAAATCATGTGATGCCATGTCCTTTAACATACTTAACTGATTTATCAATTTCATGGATGGAGTATAAACTATAACATCGCCTCTTCTATTTTTGAGATTTCAGCATTCTCCCTCTTTCTATACCCTATTTCCTGAATCTCTTCAGTTCTTATATCTTAAAAATATTTTTGCCTTCTCTTCGGATTCCCACCTGCACCACAATGGATTTTTCATTAAAGTAAGTTAAGTCCTGTCCAAATCTTGCCTGCATTTTCAAGTAAAAATGATAAACAAGTACTTTATAGTAGGAAGAAAAGTATAACAGTGTGACAGGAAAAAACATTTCAGAAGGGCTTTGAAGAATAATGAGAACTGAACTGGACTCATAGAACTAGAAAGAGGAAAAGATGCACAGTGTGGGAATAGACTAGATGGAATGGAAAATATGTCTGCTTTTCAATGACACAATTCAATTCAACTGTTTATTAAATAAATATTTATTAAATAAAGTTGAGCTAGGCAACTGAGAGAAAAACACACTTCTAGAGATCATCTTACTTATTTTCTATCTACTTTAGGAAGAGACAATTTCACTGACCAGATTTTTATCAACTTTAAAAGGAATCATCTCTGTCATAAAAGTCCTTTTGATTAAATTTCCTATGCATGAATGTCTAGAGTTTTCTCACCACCAACTTCTTCCTCTGAATGGTGTGTGCTTCTCATAAGCCTTGTTTGTCAGCACCATAATAGTGTCAAAGATATCCCAAGACATTTTAAATAGCACTAGATACTGTATCCAGCAGACTGAACCACTGAACTAAGTATCACTTGTTAATGAAGCCAGTGAATTTGTGGAGTGATACTGCACTCATTCACCCTTTATTACGATGTTGCCTCTTAGAGATTATATATGTGTGCAGAATTTGGATAAATTAGGAAATATTTAACTTCTTGACAGCCAAGCAACAAGTTTTGCACAATAAACAGCAGCTAAATTCCACATCCTAGAAAAATAATTCAAGATCAGTTGAATTAGCAAAGTAAAACAATTATCATTTAGGAAAAAAAAAAAAAAAAAAAAAAAGAGGCTATTTCAGAGATAAAGATCTTTAATGTAATAGCAAAATTAAATTGGATTATAGAAGACTCTGAAACACTGATTTCTGAAATAAATTGAAAAGCTTTTATTCCTTACAGGAAAGCCTTTCAGGTTTATACAGTCACACAATGCATAGCAGCATCATGTTTTTAATTTGTATGTGATTAAGATAATTAGCAAAAAGATTAAGCAGGGATCTCCACACTCTTCGTTGCCTGCAATATAGGGTAATATTTCTGATTGAATGCAAGTGGTATGTCCATCTTGGGAATATATCCATGATGGGACTCAAAGCAAAAATCATCAGACTTCACATTCATATAATGCACATCAGAAGTTCACATTTATTCCTGTTTTTTCTGCCACATGTCAGTAAGTATCTCATTCATAATCAAGCTAAAGTGATTTGTGTTCCATGATCTCCAGGCAAATATAGTTATCTGAAAGTACAGGAAAACCTGTCTAGTCTTTAGTGATGTCATTGCCACAGTAAGAGCACTTGTACACAAGGAAAACAAAATATCAACAACAACAACAGCAAAATATTTGACTTAATTTCTTGTATTAGTTTTTACACGCATGAGATTTCTCCAAGTACTGAATTAATGGAATTTCCTAGAAAATGAGTGTATAATGATGATGATCAAGCTGAGTGAAGCAGTTGATGCAACAGAAGGAAGGAATGCCATCCAGTGGACCAGGCATCCTTTAAAAGTGAATCCACATGAACCTAATGAGGTTCAATAAGGCCAAGCGTTGCAGTAAGATCAAGTGTTGCATTTGGTCAGTGCAATCCCAGATAGGAAGAACTCATTGGAGAAGACCTCATTGAGAGCAACCCTGTGGAGAGGACATTAAAGGTCCTGATGGACAAAAAGCTGAACATGAGCCAGCAGTGTGCTCTTACAGTCTCAAAGATCAACTATCTTGAGCTGCCTAAAACAGCTAGCTGCCCTGGCCAACAGGGAGAGGGAGGTTATTGTCCTCTTCTACTCTGCTTTTGTAAGGCTCCATTTGGAGTATTGTGTCCAGACCTGGAGTCCCAGTACAAGAAAGAGCTTTTGGAGTGAGTCCAGAGGACAGCCATGAAGATGACCAAAGGGCTTGAAACATCTGTCTTATGAGGAAAAGTTGAGAGAGATAGGCTTGGTTAGCTTAGAGAAAAGAAGGCTCAGGGAGACCTCATTGCAGCCTTCCAGTACCTGAGGGAGTCATTAGCAGGAGGGGGAAAAACTTCTTGCATATTCTAATAGTGATAGGGCAAGGAGGAATGTCTTTAAGAGAGAGCAAATTTAGGTTAGATACTTGGAAGAAATTCTTTACTCAGAGGATGGTGAGGCACTGGAACAGGTGCCCAAAGAAGCTGAGAATGCCCCATCCCTGGAGATATTCAAGGCCAGGTTTGGATGGGACCCTGGGCAACCTGATCTAGTGGGTGGCAATCTTGCCCATGGCAGGGGGATTGTAACTGAATAGTCTTTAAGATCCCTTCCAATCCAAGCCATTCTGTAATTCTATGATACAATACTAAGACCAAACATGCAGATCACAGTTTTAAATATCTCTTTCTCCCTGAACTATAAAATAGATTAATGAGTTTAAAGGCAAATCATATATCAAACATATATTTTCTGTGAATGAGACACTTATAAACGAACACCTAATTCTAGAGATTTGAATGTAAGGATGTTAGTGGTCATTGTGTTTTTAATATGGATTTTCATTTTTGTAAGTATTCTCACTGGAAATAAACTCTGTGCATGTGATACATGTATGGTTCTACTGATCGTGAGGATTTAAGAGTATGAAACTGAAGAATCACCACTAGGCTAGCAAGAATGTGAACTTATATTGTCTTTTATGTGATAACTTCCTTGATATCTATTTCTTATTCTCATATCTTTACAACATGAAAACACAAAATCGACTTTTCCATAGGATTTAGATCTAAGTTAGTAGGAGTTTCCTATAATTCAAAAGTGTTTCCTTTAAAAAATTTAAACAATTTTAAGTACTTGCAAATGACCTAGTTATTCCATTAGTTTATACTAAAAAACTTGACTGTTGTGAAAATTTGTAAATGATGTCCCCCTAAAAGTACTAGATTAGTCTAGATAGAACCAATTCAGTCTAGAAAAATGAGTCAGAAATAGAAAGCCCAAAGTGTAAGCTCTATTCCTTGCGTCACACTTCACCTGCTGTGAAGAGTAGCCAGAAATTTCTTCAAAAGATACTTGAGCACCTTGAGATCTATGACTACCTGTGCATCTGCCTAGGTGTGATTCAAGTTATTGATTGTTTGGTGTTTTTTTCTGCACTCACTTCCCTGGGACTCAGATAAATCAGACAAATCTTGAACCCTCCTACTTTAACACACAGTGTATCACAGAATAGTGGTATCAATCACAAAATCACAAGAATAGTCAAGGTGGGAAGGGTGGATGTCACCTGGTCCAAACCCTGCCCAAGGAGGAACACACAAAGCAGATTGCTTAGGACCATGTCCGGGCAGCTTCTGAAGATCTCCAAGGAAGACACTCCACAGCATTTCTGGACAGTCTGTACCAGTGCTCTGTAACCCACACAGCATGTAGGTGTTTCCTGATTTTCAGAGTTCTGTGTTCCAATTTGTGTTCGTTACCTCTTGTCCTGGCACTGGGCACCAGTTTTCAGACAGAGCCTGTCACTGTCTTATTTGCATCCTCCCTTCAAACTCTTAAAGGCATCTATAAAATCTACTCCAAGCCTCATCTTCTCCAGGTTGAACAATCCCAAGTATCATACAATGTTTTCTGATGTAATTTGGACTAATACACTGTTACATTATAGAATGTTAATGCACAGAATGATGGGTATCAAACAGTTTGAAATGGTATTGCCTATATTCTGAGCTGCTGGAACACAGTCTAGCTCTGTCCCTAAAATTGAACTTAGTAACAGCCTTCTGAAAGGTAAAGCAGTTGGAGTGAGATAGATGAGAAATGAACCCAAGTTCTCTAGTCCTAAGCTAAGCTGATTCAGCAAAGGCAGATCATGACCAAAGCAAACCTATGTAGACATAGCCAATAATTTTTTTGAATATGAGTGTATTCCTAAGTCTAGCCAGAGATTCTGTTACCTGATGAAATAGACGAGCATCAAGATGCCGTCATGAAACAACTTTGGCAGAGGGACACTTCCTTTGGAGCCTTTTCTTTTTGAAAACAGTGTGGGAAGCAGAAGACATGACAAGCAATGGCTTCAGTACAAAAGTATTCAGTGTTATGAAAAAAAAAAAAGCAGGAAAACAATGGCATAGAGTGAGGCAAAGCAAGAAAAGAAAAAGGATGAAGAAATGAAACAAACTACTATTGCTCCAGATAGCTTCATTGTCTTTCTATCTCCATCTTGAAGCTGTATGGATTCAGTTCTGATTATTCATGTCCATAAAAATATTTAATGCTAGCAAAAGCCTAATTGTATTCAACTGCCTATTGAGATCCATAAGGAAATTATGCATGTTTAAAGCATCAGAATGAAACTGCCTAATGATAATATACTTTACGGTTCATCTTACCAAAGCATACATGAGCAGAGTTTTTAAGACAGGTATACTTTAGAATATAAAAATCCCAGAATTGAAATTCTAGTCCATTCCTTTCAATCTCAGCGAGTCCATAATTTATCTGAATCTGTGTATGGACCTAGAGGTTATTCAGATCCCCACATAACATTATGTGCAGAATGTAATTAGCTCTACAAACATATAGCCAATTATTTTTAGTACATAACTTATGTGAAAATGCAACTCCTAAGGTCATTCATTTAAAATTACATGTATTTTAGGAGTTATTTACACATATTAGATGTTGGAACTGTAGTTCGCAATGGCAGCTCTTGGCAACTTGTGTAAAGAAAACAAAAAGATAAACACTTGAAAGTCTTCATGCATCCTCCATTAAGATACATGCCTACAGCAAGTGAAGAACCAAAGTACCATTTGGTCTTCAGCATACCTGAGGATAGCTGTCAGTCCTTGGAAGAACAGATATATCATAAGTGGCAGCAAAATGGCTCTTAGCTTGCTGGATCTGCCCATAGCGTTCTCTTTTCCTCCATTTTGCTCTCCTATTCTGGAACCAAACCTACAGTAAAGAAGAAAAATAGTCAAGATTTACTCATATACTCAACTGCAAGTATAGTTATTTATTTCTGGATATTTAAAGAGTATATATTGCTTCCTTTCTGTCTAAAAAAAAAAAAAAAAAAAAAAAAAGAGGAATAATCAGCTAGTCAGGCAGTGCTAATTTTGACAGTTCTTCAGTAGAAAATCTCCAGGTAGCAGCAAGTCACATTGTGAAAAGACTTTATCTTAACTTCAAGTGACCACTCATTCGATATGTCAACCCCGTGCTCCATCCCTTGGAGGTATGTACACTCTTCATTAATTGCATTAATGAAAAGACAGGAAAAGCTAGCACCAAGACTATCCATCCCACTTTCTATAAGGAAGGATCATAGCTGTCAGTGAAGGAAGATGATAAAAAAAATCATCAGACCATAGTTTATATTATGATATTTTCATACTTGTGTTAGGAAGAATCTTTGTTTCTGACAATAGAAGACAAAGAAAATGACACTTAGATTACAAAATAATTTAGTTGTGAAACAGTGCCTCAGCTTAGGGCTGCCTTCTTTATACTTAAATAGCCTTTGAACTTAAATAGCTATGATATTTTGAGTGTCATGTTATCTCAAAATCTATTGTATATATGCTTTCACTGTTGGCTGACATTCAAAGTTTTCTTCTTTAAGACAATTTGCTTTGGGCTTAGTAAGACTTGTCTTGTTTAACTGAAATGACTGCTAAGAAAAGTAACTGTTCCTTTAAAAACTAAAATTATCTAAGTCTTTATTGCTCAGCAAATTCGTTTTGACTCTTCTTAAGAAGTCATGCCATTAACAGAATGCTGTGGGGTTTTTTTTAATGGAAACAATGGCATTTGCTAGCTTTCCTCCTAAATGAATGGTGAACCTATCTGAATCGATATTTACACTAATACTTTTATAAAAAGTGAATGTGAATCTCATTTTTGAGGGTTGTTTTCTGGTCCTTGATGGTAGCAGTACATGTTTTGTAATTAATTTTTTTTACTCAATCTCTGGAGAACTCAACTTTCCTTTCATGCAACCAGAGCACAATTTTTCTCATTTTCATTCTCAAGAATTTGTTGGAAATTTAGTATGTACAATCTTTTAAAATGCAGCAATCAAAGCAAGGCCCATGCATGTAACTACTGAGTGTATATTCCTAAGGGCTTTTCTGGTAAATCTGTATTATTTATTTTGCCCGAGGCTCAGCAAAAGGAAAAGTAAAGGAAAAAAGAATTCTCTTGTCTCCACAGGAGGCACCAAGAACACACTAAGGGAATTTAGTAATGAGGCTCTTTCATTGAAAAAAGACCTTGACAATCTCCTTAAAATGGGTGCCAATTACTTCACTGACATGCAGCAGGAAAGAGAACAACTTAGATAAATTAAGTTCAGGTTGGCTCTCTCTGCATGTATGCAGGACAAATATTAAACTGGATCTTGATGAAATGGCAGTGAAGGGAAATGTGGGCAGTGTATCCAGCTGATCATTCTGCTAAACTAAATCAAACAATTTGCTTGAATTTATCGTTGCTGAAGGAGAAAAAAAAGCACACATTTTTTTCCTTTGACAATCCCCAAAAATCTTTCTGTTTACATCGCTTTACTAGAAACTGACTCTTGGCAGAGATAAAGTAACCATTTGCCTCCACAAAGCAATGTAAAAATCTGCTGCTTGTTATTCTTGAGTTGCCACACGCTTTCCTCTAATGTTGTAAGGCTTTTTAAATTGCTTAATTTTGGGATGGAATACTGTCGCTACTCTGAATAAAAATGATCACCATTTCCTTTCATATTTAGCATATAAGAAATGCAAAGATCACTTATCCTTTAAGGGAAAAATGTTTATAAAGAGAATAGATAGTCTGTGAAAGTCTGGTGCAGACATATACATTTTCATATTTACTCTCTTATTTCTAATACTTTTACCATATGAAGATTCTAAAGAACAAAGTGAGAGAAAAAACGAATTGACAAATTTTACTCCATTCTCCCCTCCCTATTCTGTCTGTTAATTTATTCTTGGAGTAGTTCTCATGATTCCAGAATTATGCAATTGTAAGAACAGCAATTTAACACTGTAGCAACTTTTTTTTTTTTTTTAAGTCACGAGTAAATCCTAATGAATACAAGTTGTACTTAGAATACTAACCCAGATTTGGAGCGGAGGAATTGCACAGAACCTGAAGAGTTAAAAACCACCCAGCTGAGTTCTATTGGCATCACTGATATCATATTGGTATAACAGGCACATGATTTTAGACTACTTTCAGATGACAACAGTGAAGATGCCATCTGGTTGAACAGACATGAAAAGAGCACTTCTTTATAAAATTAATTAGTGGAGTTCATTTCTGAAAGTGATCCTGGTTTAATTTCAGTTGTATGCATGTGTGTTGACGTCTATTTCTCTATATGAATGCGAGAGTATGTGTTTCATTACAAGTTGTGAAGTTGTTATCATATTCAAGCCATTAAGTTGAAAAAATCAATCCCAGTCTGCAAGAATCTACAGGACTGCTATTCCCTGAACTGAGATGTTGAGTATTAACTGAACAGAAAGTATCTCTAAAATCTGTGTAAACTTGCAAAATGCAATTCACACGCTTTTCTGAAGGGAAGATCTCAATAGGGAAGGTGATGCATTTCCTGGACATTTAGCTTCTTTTCTCACCATTATACATCCAAAGTCACAAATATTCTTTGGATTAGTGTATGTGCACATGCTGAATGAATCAATTTCATATGCAGTTAAGATATTCAGATACTGCTCTGAGTTGCCAAAAATACATATTTTTCCAAAAATTAGAATAACATTATCCGTTGGATATGCAAATTTAAAAGCAAACAAACATACTTTCCAAATTTCCTAATTTGAAATATGCTACAGAGATGAGAGTATTGTGTCCTTGTGGTACATATGCATCATGCATACTCACATACAACTTACACACACAGACATTTATAAATATGAGCAATTCCTTTGCTTACTCTTTGGATATAAACAAGAAATTTGAGTGCTCTTTAGATTTGTGTTTTTCATGCCACAACACATGCAGAATCCTCTATGGTCAAGTTTTGTATCATCAGTAGTCTGAACTACTTAAAATGCATTTCTTTAATGGGATCTTTACACATTAACACTTCATGCCTTTGGTGCCTGGAATTCTGACATTTAAGCATGACTACCAGATATCAAAAGCGCTTTCATATTGATTTGCTCTGTGGTATTTTAAGCAAGTTGCTAAAACAGCAACAAAAACTATTAAAAAATATGTAATAACAACAGCAATATTTTAGAACTGCAACACCGCTCTTTATATCTAGAAGGAAATAAAGCAGAATAATCAATAATCAATTTATGTTAGCTTTGTGGGCTTTTGTGCAATCCCCAAGAGTGTCATTCCTCAGTTCTTGCAATGTACAAATTGTCAAGGAAACGCTTAAGTTTGGTTCCTACCTGGACTCTGGCCTCAGTGAGCTCTGTCCTCAGAGCTAGCTGCTCCCTCACATAGACATCAGGGTAATGAGTTTTCTGGAAGACTTTCTCCAGTTCCTCCAGCTGCAAACTGGTGAAAGTTGTTCTGTGTCTCCTCTTTTTACTGCTGGAGACATTGCTGTCACACTTATCACCCAGTTCGTCCAGTTCCCCCTTCTCCTGCATCCCCTTCACAGGAGACATCCTCAGGTTGTTACAGCTGTCCAAGGGCCTGTTCAGGTCTGTGTGAAGAGGCTGTCCTTCCACTTTAGTAATCCCATAGTTCACTGTACACAAAGCGGGGGAGATAAATAACTGGTAAATGAGGGCTTTAGAGTGAAGGATACATATGAAACTGTTTCATAGGGAACCACATTCCATGTATGCCTATTTCTATGTGAGATGTGGGAAAGGAATCCACAGTGTTAATCACAGATAGAATAAGAGTATTAAACCACAATATTTAAACTAAGCATTGTATTTGAAAAGATCATCTAAAATATTTCAGTGTAAGGAGAGTACTTGAGTGTTTTTATGCTGCCACTAAAGTAGGTAATAATCCATGAAATCAGCTTTAACTGGAATTGCACAGATAAGAAATCTTAGCATAAAACAGTTTTTCCTATAGGTGGTATAAAGCTACTGGCAAACATTCCTTTAGACTTGGAAGCAGATAGACAGAAGTCCATCTGTTTACATGAAAATACAGATTAATTTTAGTATAAAGGAAATAGCTGCAAGCTGACAAATCAAGAAGTAAATGAAACTGAAAATCAACTTCTCTTTACAAACTCAATAGATTCCACATACTTTCCCTTGGATTTGTAAAGTGGAATTGTTTCCAATTAAGTTTGTTATGATTGGAAAATGTAGAGAGTTTCTGCAAAATGTTAACATGTTCAAAGAGATTGTTTCAAATACTTTGTATAAGAATTGCTGGCACTATTTGTCTTTAGGTAAAATTCGAGTGGTACAGACAAGAAAAACTTCTGTATAGCATCTTAAGAAATCGAAGAGTTTTCTATTTTTCTATTTTTACACATCTCACATCAAAACAAAGACATACAATGTGTTACAGGATTCAGAAGGACTTTCTTTTTACTCTCAGAAATGGACAAAAAAGAAAAAAAAGGTTTAAAAGTGTTGAAATCAGAACTTACACGGCTGTCATGTCACATAGGAAAAGGAGCCTGCTTTTGGGTTTTCTCGCCTTCTCAATAATTTGTTTTCTTTCATCCCGGAGTGATTTGAACCAAACGGAATTTTGAGATACTTACCATCAGTATGTACATAGATAGGAAATGCTCCCAACGCCCCTAAGGCACGCACTAAACGAGCTAATTAAGAAAGATTTCAATGTGTAAATCAATTTTCCACAGGTTTTCTAAATTGCACTTGCAGAACTCTGTCACTATTTCTTATGGACTGTTTCATACAAAAAAGGATGCCCTCAAAAAACAAACAGACAAACAAACAAACAAACAAAAAAATCAAAAGCCTCAATACCTGTATGAAGCCAGAAAACCTGGAACATGGTTAGTCTCATTAAGGCAGCTGATTTTAACCATATTTCCGATGCTGCTTTAGGACAGGCTTTTAATTTTATTTTTTTTTTT
>NW_024962335.1:3945804-3957431 GCF_019238085.1 Lagopus leucura | reverse complement strand
AAAAAAAAAAAAGTACTAATACACTAGTTTGTAATAGCATCGTGTGAGTTACCTAAATCGTTTTCAGTCCGTACAAAGAGTCACATGTCATGTCCACTGCACGTTACTCAGTGGCTTAGTAAAAATAATAACGATAATAAAGATAAATACTATAATCTCTGAGAGTTATTTAAAGAGCAGAACACGACCAAGTGACCTTCCGTTTTCAACCCGCGGCGGTGCCTCTCTGATCCGGCGGGTTCCGCGCCCGCAGCCCTCCGGGCCGCCCCTCCTAGAGCGGCGGAATGGGAACCCCGAGCCCAGCCAGGCGCGGAGCGGAGAGGCGCGGGGCAGACAGGCGGCAGCGTCCGCGGGTTCTCTGCAGCAGCCGGGCCGCCCTGCCCCGCCGCGGCCCTTCCCCGGCAGCCTGCCTGGCTCCTTCCTCCCTCCGCGTTGCCTGTTCCCCCGGCCGGGCTGCGCGTCCAGGGAAGGAGTAAAGCCCAACGACTTTGCTCGGTGCCGGTGGAGAGGGCAGCAGAAAGGTGAAGAGCGCTTCCAAGCAAGCAGTCGCCTTTTCCCATTTTTTTGCATCTCTGTTATCATCGTTATTCTTACTGACGTTACCGATAGTGTTGTTATAATTCTTATTTAGCAGGCTGCACCTCGCATGCCAGCTCCCGAAGGCTGCATGGTTCCCACCGCTCTCCCGGACAGGAGCAGAGGCTAACCCGGTGAGCAGGAGCAGAATGCAGCGGGACTGCCGCCTTACCGTTGTTGTCCTGGCAGGGCGATGTCCTGTCCAGCCTCACATGATGCTCAGCCCTTTGCAGAGGGTTGAAGGCCTGCACGCATTTGCTGCCTGACGTTTTGCTGTAAAAGGACTCATTGTCCAAGGTTTCCATAACGTGCTCCAAAGTGCCTCCTGCTCCCATGTAAAAGTCACTGTTCTTGCTCGGCTGGCTCTTCAGGGCAAACTTCTCGCTCAGAAAATCCATAATCATATAAGGCTGCCGGATAGCCTCTTCCCTAGACAGAGGCCAGACTGTGAGCAGGGGAGGGGGAGTGGATGGGAGGGAAGGAGGGAGGGAGAGACGTTCAGAGCTCAGGGAGCTGCTTTCCCTTCGAGCTTTTGATTTGTCTTGTCTTTAGAGGGGGAACCTGAAGTTGCTTTATATCTTGAAGCTCAGCGGGGCTCCTTACGCAACCTCCCATTTCTAATGAATATGAAAATCGGCGAGTGCCGTAACTCCACCCCGGGTCCCCCAAGACCTAATCCCAACACAGGAGGGAGTTCCAGGCCCATTTTAGACAGACAGATGTGTTTCAGACAGACACACATACACGGGCATGCGGGGAGGGTGAGGGGAGATAGGAGGGAGGGAGAGAGGGAGGAACGCGAGAAGGACATTTCCCTTCCGTGACCCATTCTCATTTCTCCGGGGATCCCGAAAAGAGAGCAATCTCTCACTTCCCTCCCTCTTTCCCAGCTCCCTGAGAGGCACAGCTCGGGGACTGCAGGGGCACATACCCTAGAGTAAAGGATCTCCCATAATCAATCCAACTGACACTCAGTAGCTGCAGTCCTGCTCTCTGAAGCTGCAGAGAAGAACCAATGCTCTTTCTTCCCCAAATAGCTCAGCAGTTCGATCCTAAAGCTGGAGGGAAAAATAAATGTTGTTCATGCAGTGGAGATGGGAAGCAGAGAAACAGAACAGCAAAAGCTGCTCAGAAGCTGTCCTGAAAGGGAATTTGGCTTCTATGCAGCAGAGTCGCAATCCACTCCTGTGTGTTAGTGAGAGCTGGTTAAACAGAATGGCAAATTAGAACCTAAAGTGGTAAAAAAAAAAAAAAAGAAATGACCTTGCATGCTTGCATTCCTGTGAATATTGAACAAGCAGAGGTTTTCACCTGAAATAAGAGAAAAGTGTTTCTTTCTTTGGTCCACTGTCACATAGGCAGGATTTAAGACATAGATGAGACAGACCTAGGAAACCATTTGACAAGACCCACATTGCACAAAACTGTTAGGGAAGACCCACATTGCTCCCTGCTCCTTGAGAAAGGAAGTTCACTCCCTACTCACAAAAGCAACACGAATCAGGACTGCGATCTGTTCAGATCAGTGCTGCAACATCGTGCTGAGTGCATCTGTCTCATTGAGGCTCTTTTAGAAATGAGTCTGGAGAACCCTTCCCCCATGGTGGGGAGAGAAGAGCGGCTTTAATGATAGGGACGTTCAGGGATACCTGAACGGGCTATCTCTCTGCTGATGCAGCATACAGCAGCCCGCATCATCCCACTTGCACAGCCCAACCCGCACACGCACGGGCGCACTGTGTGCACCCCGAAAACCTCAGAACTGTACCGCAGGCAGTGGCACCCTGCGCCCCTCCCGCCCCGTTCCCAGCGCTGCCTCTGACACCCCCATCGGGGGGAGCATGGAGGTGGCGGGGGGAGTTGGGGCTGAAGCGTGTGTGCGGGGCTGGGGTTTGCTTTGGCCCTCTGTGCACGAGCTCTCGTGGAGAAGTGGAGGGAGAGTGAATTCGTACGAAGAGGTCCCGGCGAAGAGCTGGCCCGGTGCCGGGGTCCCCTCCTTGCTCTCTGGATTTTCTTGAAGAAGCGGCATTTGCCGCTTTGCACCTTTAGGAGCAAAGTCTGCTGCAGACCCGAGGAAACAGATGCTCTCCCTGCCCTCCTCCCCCCTCCCGGCCCCACCGCCCGCATCTCCGTGTGCCGGCGCTCCGGCAGCTTGTTTATAACTCTGCCTTAAAAGCACTAAATGCCTTGGGGGAGGGAAAAAGAAAGAAAAAAAAAAAAAGAAAAAGAAAAAAGAAAAGAAAAAAAGAAGAAGAAAAAACAACACCAAAAACCGGAGCTCTCGGTATCTTTTAAATGAAAGACACATGCAACGCTCTTGCAGCCCGCAATCCACTTTTATCCCAATAAACGTCCCTCTTTAAAGGCAGCTAGTAAACCCTAGGGGTGCCGAGGACAAGGAGCATCTCATGTGCCCGTAAAACCGTAAAACTCCAAGCTCCCACCGGCAGCAGCACAGCAGCGGGGCTTTTTGCAGTGAGACCGTAGGAGCCCAGAATGCCCGCCCGGGGAACACGCACGTCCCGAGAGCTGCCTCGACGGCGGCGCCGCTCGCTCCCTCCCGACAGCCCGGAGCGGCCGTACACCGACGGCAGCGCTACTCGCTGCGGAGGCAGCCCCGCACTCGGAGCCACTGCCGCGTCTTCCGCACAACCCCCACCGCTGGACTGAGAGCAGAGCCCTCCAGCAGCTTCTTCACCCCAGGGACGGCTCCTCTCCCTTTTTGCCCCGTCTGCGCTCTCAGCGCCGTGGTTCGCACAGAGGTGTCCGCACCGTCGCCGCACCGAGGGCTGAAGGCAGGGAGCTACGCGAGGTATAACTGCCCCCACCACTCCTGGCTCAAACAAACAAATAAACAAACATACAAATAAGTAAATAAACAAACCACGGAGCTGCTCCTCAGCGTGGTTAGCTCCAGGGCCCAAATTCTGCTCTCGTTTACCTCCGCGCACCCCAGCTGACTTCAAAGGGAAAGAGGGATGCAGCCGAGGGGAGAACTGGCTCCGCGCGTGGCATTCGTTCTCCTTAAAAGCTTGTGAGCAGAAAGCTGACTTCAGCAAACAAAAACCATTCTAAAAAAGTTTGGACGGGTCCTGGGGGAGAAGGCGGCAAATAATTTTTTTTTCATTTTTTAAACCTTGCGCTGAGGAGAGACAGCTTTGAAAAGCATCTTTCTTCAGGGAGCGCTCCCCTCCGGCAGGCAGCCCGGTTATTAAGGGCTGCGCGCAGATGTGCCGCTGTGTTTCCAGAGATGGAGTATCTCCTAAACCTTCTGTGAAAGGGTGTGAGGTGTGATGGAGAGACGTTTCGTGGCCAGAGGTGGTGTGAAGGAGCTCGCCCCTGCCGTGCTCGGGGCTCCTGGAGGCACTCCGTCCCCTGGGGTGAGCCGGGGGGAGGAGGGCACGGCGGGGGTGTTAGCGCTCGGCACCCCGGGGTTCTCCGCGGGGAGCGCGGCTGCCGCCTCCTCCGCCCTCGCATTCCTCTGTCCTTCTTGAGCTCAGCACTTACAGATCCTAACGGAAGAATTAGAATAATAAATCGCACCGACTGCAGGCGTCTCACTGCTGGGGAAAAAGAAAAAGAAAAAGAAAAAAAAAAAAGAAAAAAAAAAACAAACAAAAAAAAACGCATAACGCATTCGGGAAAGAAATGTGAGTGCGGGGACGGGATGGGACCCACCTCCCGCTCAGGACGCTCAGCCCCGGCTCCGCGCTGGGGCCGTCCCTAGCGCTGCTTGCCTCTCCCGGCCGGGACAGCGCTGCCACTCGTTGCGGTCCCTTCCAGTTCTTCATTTGTTTAAATAAAGTGAAAAGGCGACGGCATCAACAGGACAGGTATTCCCTTTCCAAACGGCCCAGAAGCCTCCATCCCCACACCTCCTCTGCCCCCTCTCATTTCTAGCACCGTTGCTTAGCTATGGGTGTCTCAGCATAGAAAATATAAATTTTTATTTTGAATTTATTTTGTTCTTTTCTCTCAAGGCAGTTAAAACACGAAGTGTCTATGGGGGAATTGGAAGAAATCAACATGGCCTGAGAGTGAACTAAACGAATTTGGGGTTATCATTCGCTTCCCTCCACACACACACCCTTCGGTTATGCAGGAAAGTGGGAAGGGGAAGCTGTGAGGGGCGCTTCATGGGAGCTATTTCGCGCGGGGCAGGAGAAAAGGAGAGAGATGATTTTCGTTGAATGAAAATGCCAACAGATGCGGGGGGAAGAGAGTCCGTGAAATAGGAAGGGAAGTGAAGACAGGTGCCCGGATGGTGCGAAGTTTTCAGCAGCAGCCGCCCGTTTGCCAAGGCAAAGTCACGTAGGGAGTCTTATTTATTTATTTATTTATTTATTTTCATTTGGTTCCCCCCCCCCCCCGGGGGTTTTTTTATTTTTTTTTCCGCAGTAGATCAGCTTGGGACAAAGCTAAATCAAAATGCACCAAGAAATGCGCGTCCCCGTGCCAATCGTTCGGTCCCAGCAGTGTCCGCCCCTCCCCACGGGGACGAGAGAAGGCGCAAAAGGTCCCCCCAGGGCTCCTCCCCAACCTCCCGAGTATCCCTTGGGGGCTGCGGCAACCACAAATCGCAGATTCACAACCTCGGCTGAGTCCGAATTGTTCAGACATCCTGTTTGTGAGAAGGAACCACGTGAAGTATAATTTATTACCGTGAGCAAAAAAGGCGCAATATATTTCAGTGCACACTAATACATGTTGGGTTTGGAGAGGTTTTTTGTTGTTGTTGTTGTTGTTTTTTAAGTGAACGTCGCTATTCCAATGTTTAAAATCAAAGATTGTCCTTCGTAACTCGGCAGCCAAGCTGCAAAAAGGGGCCACATCCAGGTCCCGTTTAACGAACTTTCTGTCTAAAGGGCACTTTTTGTTCACCTAAGAAAACAAAACTCCGTTCTAGTCCAGGAGGGAGGTTTTACAGTTGGTTTTTTTTTCCTCTCGGAGGGGAAGTGTTCCATTGACTTTGTTTGGAGGGACTTTACCCAAAGCCTGGAGCTTCACACATCACTCAGAGCGAAGGAGCAAATGCGTTCCTCGTTTGTCGGGCAATTCGATGCCGATGCTGCGTGAGCAGAGGGGGACCGCTCATGCCCGGCAGTCACGGTCCTCCGGGCCCGAGCCCGCAGCATTTCCCAAGCTCGAGACTCAGGCTCCCAGGTATTGCCCACAACCCAGCTCAAGCGCAGTGACAGCGGACCTTTCACAGTTCTTGCAGTTCGGCGCTTTGACAATCCCTCAGTTGCTCGGAGTGCTCCTTGTAACACACCTGCACAGGTAAAAATGAAGATTTCAGGGGAAACGGACGTAACTGGTGCACGGGAAGCTTCCGCCGTCCCGCTCTCTGTGTTAACAAAGCGGGGTTGCTGTCGGAGCTGCACCAACTTCAACACTTTTTGCAATACGTAGTGGCTCTCCTTAATCCATCTAACATTTCTTTCAACACAAAATGGAACGAGAAAATGCTGTGTGTGTGGATTTAATCTCAGAGCCATAGGAAATTTCAGCAGAGATGCTCTGTAAACGCAGGTCAATCTCTTATCTTGATCTAGTTCAAATTATAATGAAGCCTACTTACATATGTGCTATGAAAACAAATTCGACAGGAGTTTTATCTGTGTGCGGCCGCCGTTGCAGCTCTTTATCAAGGTTAGAAAGATTCTGAACACTGGGCCGTGGGACTCACAGTAGCTTGGCACTAAGCAGAAGGAAGTTGTTTCTGAAGTTGCTCCTCGGCTCTGACTTGCTCAGTACTTTCTCTAAGGGAAGCACCCCGCTTCTCACCTGGGGACACAGAAAAGAGCCGTGGTGTCTCCTTGTCCTCAACCTGGACGGAGCCGGGGGAGGCGGCTGTATACTGCCTTCGCGGGGCAGTGCTGCCGGCTGCAGCTCGTGCTGCAGCACTTGTGGTGCTCCCCAAGACCCAGATCCAGTCCCTCTCCCCTCCCCCTACATCTCCAGCACACAGAAATATGCGCGGTGTGAAATGCAAACTGCGTTCTTCACATGGCTTAGGAGCAAAATTCATACGTGAAAAAGAAATTCAGCAGTACGTTAAAGCAGAAAATTCCTGCTTTTAGCATCATCCTCCTGGGAACTGATTTCCTATGTGATTTATTCCATTTGCTTGTTTGCTTGCTCCCCCCAAATGAACTCAATGTAATTTTTAAATGTAGGAGACATCTAAGGAACGACAGCTGACTTTTTTCTTTCTTTTTTTTTTCTTTTTCTTTTTTTTTTTTTTTCGTCCTACAACCCCTCTCGGTCTCCCACAGTGCACTCGCTCGGCTCCGACAGCGGAGCACCTTTGCTAACGAGCAAAGCAGAAGCAGAGCTCTCCCCCGAGAGCAGCGCGGTGTTCCCTGCTGGATCCCGGCTGGCAGCTTGATTAATACTGGGACAGTTCCGAAAATATACGGGCAAGATTGCCACAGAGACCCCGAGGCTCCGACTGTTATCGAGGGCCTGGAGAGTGCGTGGGGGTTCCCTGTCATCCCAGATGAATTGATTTCTTTTAGGGCATGAAATATGGGTCGACATTCTGGTTTCCAAGCACGGCGCTGAAGGAAGGTGTGAGACAGAAGGGACAGGGGTTAAGAAATAGATCCCTGTTCACGTCAGAGGCACCAACAAACGGATGCATTGAGCTGCTTTGACAAGGACTGCTGGTTTTTTAAGACTAGTTCACTTGAAAGAACCGTTACTATTTTTTTTTTCTTCAATGCGATGTGTGCTAGATCCTATTAAAGAACGTGTAATTCAGTGATGCTGAAAGCCGCAGGGCAATTTTGTTCCCGTCTTTCAGCAGTGGGCTCTGTACAGTCTCAGCCTTATTTTGTCCTTTGCTGAGAGCAGCCTGTATCTTTGGGAACGTTCGTGTGCATTAAGGAGCATCTATCCCCGAGCCTTCAGCCCTCCGCCCTTCTCACCAGAAACGTCCAGATGAATACAAAAAAGGACTTAGTGGTTAACCGATATGCTGCTAATATTTCATCCACGGGCCTCCCCCTCCTCCCGTCTTATAATTCCAGCTCTTGGAAAAACAACATATTTTAAGCTTTCCACATAAATATTGGTATTGGCAAATAAGGTCGGCCCCCAGTCTATGCTTAGAGACAGTCTTCTTTTTGTTTCTACCCGGGCAATCAAAATTAATCCACTGTATTACAAATTGCTGCGGTGTATTTCACTTTTCCTGACAAAACCTGTACCTGGGATATATCACCGCCAGAGACCTTTTCCACGTCTGTGCGGTGCTTGTTTCCAGGGGGTACCAAGGAGCAACGGGCGTAGGGGAGGTGCTCATCAAATGATGAGGCGGCGTGAGCGCCGTGCTTAACTTCTCCTGCTCGCAGAGCCTCGGCTACTCGCCAGGATAAAGCCCAGCGCTTCGGAGCGCCCCGCGGGCAGCGCATCCTCCCGCATCGGCATGGCCACTCGGGCCCCGGCGCTCGGCCCAAGCACTCAACGGCCCCCGAGGTGCTACCTGCAGATAAAAGCGAGCGAAAAGGACACGAGCATGCAGAGCTTGCTGAAAAGGCAGCTCTTCGCTATTGGCTTTTATTCAAGCAAAAGTCGCGCGAAAATCAATGGGACCGAGCTCGCAACGAAGAATGAACCCGCTGCTAGTAAAATGGAAAAAGATTTATTGAAGGAAGTCAGTGCACAAACACAGATTCCTCTGTGCTCTCTCTGGGGCTGGTGCACAGCGTTAAGGCTTAGGGCTACCGACACTGCAGTCGGCAGCAAGAGGCACTCGGTCGCAGAAAGGTAATTGTCGCAGGAGTTGCAAATTAGCGGTGATAGAAGGAAAAAGTCGCCACCAAATACCGCTTAGCTGAGACTGCACGGTCTAAGTATTTGCATTTCCCGAAAAAAAAACCTCATGCTTACTGCGGCACGCCTTCTTTTCTCACATGAAGGAGATGGCTGTTCAAAGGAGAACAGCAGGAAAACTGAATTAAATCGTGCGGATTACAAAGTATTGGCCAAATCAGAGTCAAATTAACGGCTTACTTGGGTTCTTGCAAAGAATAACCTTACACATGGTGATGGTGGCAGAAAACATGAGATTTTGAATGAACAGCACTCACTTAATGACAGGAATTAAGCAGGAAAGTAAAGATTACTATTATTATTATTTTAAACGTTGTGCTTTTTAGAGAGTGTCTCACGAGAACAGCAGATTTGTGCTGACTTGAAATGGAAGAATTTATTCTTTATTAGAAATTTCTTAATTAGCTATAGCAATTTCTCCTGGTTTTGTACAGACACCTCCAGATAAGAGGGTCGGGATATTGCCTATGGCATAGCTACTTGGAAGTGCCTGTTTGTGCTCAAGTTTGAAGTAATGTCACAGATAAATAGCTAATTAATAACAAACAACCAACCTCCCCCAACCTCTGATTTATTTGTTTAAGAGTAATTTACCAAATAAATGAATTAGGAATAAAGAAAATACAACCTTCAGCCATTAACAGGCACTTCTGATCATATCTTGACTTTGTCAAATCAGAATTGGTAGCAACTTATATAAATACTTTTGGCTCTATCTTTTATTAAGGAGATAGCAATTGCATTTCAGCCAGAGTTTGCTTCATGTCTACCTGGGTATTTGGGCTTCTTTAGTACTTGGATTATAAAAATAACAAGCTACATATAAATAGCAACGAATCAATTAAGAAACTAAGAAAAGCTTACTACTCAAAACAAGTCTATCAGTCATTCAAGTGAAGACGAGAGGAACTGATCCCCATTGCATCATCATCGATGTCATTAAAATAATGAATTCATCATCTGAGTTCATCAGAGCTCAAGAAAAATCAATTTTTCCATCTACTCTCCAAATAACAATATAGTTCATAAAGTCACTCATTTCAACTTCCAGTGCTCAAAAGGATGATCAGTCTGAGGCAATTACACAATACTACTTCTAAAATCTTTTCCAAAACCCAGTCTTTGCCCACTGACCATGATGGAACTTTATAAACCAATCGACTTTCAGCTCAGCTTGGCACTCTGAAAGCATCTTGAGGATGGATTCAAAGTGTTGTCAGCACTTTTCTGTCCATCATCTATCTTGAGAACAAGTTCTTCTCTAGAGATAATAGAATCATAGAATGATAGAATTGCTTAGGTTGGAAAAGACCTTAAAGATCAAGTCCAATCTCAACCTGATCATACTATCTTAAAGCTACTACCCACTAGCTACTTTAAACAACTTATTTAGACTGTATTGTTACATTGTTATACAAAGGCCATACTTGCATTTCTTTCCTCTGCACACCTTTCTGACTCTCTGCAAGAAGAAAGTGGTCCCCTGTTCCTTCTTAACCACAGATACACCCATGAACAGGCACCTCACTTTCACACATCTTGTACAAGCTCTTAGTAGGGATACAGGTAAAAACGTGGACCAAGATTTGCTTTCCAAGATTTGCTATCTCATACAGCAATGAAATCAGTAGCGATAGTAATTTGTCTTCTTCCAACAGACTAACAGCCAAAGCTTCAAAGCTCCTATGATGGGGTAATATTTTCTACAAGTCCTAAAAAAAAGATGAAATTAGATTTTTTTTTTTTTTTTTCATTTATGACTGTAGAAAGAAATAAACCAAAGCAAGAGAGCTTGGTTGTTTTTATTACTATTATTATTATTTCTTCACCCTCTCCCTCCCCTCAGCTACAACTGTTAAGTACAAACAGCTTTGATCTCAGACATGAAATCAGGCTCCTGATTCTCTTACATGACTTTTTGGAGCCATTCGGTAATAACTGCTTTTCAAATGTGTTTTTCTCATCTCATAGAATAGCATGTTAAGGTGTCAGTCTCCCAGAATATTAGCTCGGCTTTCATTAATGCTAACAGGATTAACTTCAGTGTATATCAGGGAAAAGCTGTGCCTACAGAAAAATAAATTTTTGTTATCTTTTTGACACTAAAATAATAAGGATATTAATCTTCCTGTGAGTATAACTGTGGTAAGAAATTAAGTCACCGTTTTGCACCATGTGTTTGAGGTGAGAATTGGATGGCACCTGTGGCATGTTTTTATAATGATGCAAATATGCTATAAGCAGACCCACATTTAATGAATGATTGATTGAATGCAAAGATTATTAGCTCTTAATAATTATGATTCACTAAGTCAAAATTTAACACCAACTCATCCTGCACCAAAGCAATGTCTATCCTATAGGCATACTGGGTCCCTGCTTTTTAAAGATCTCTTAAAACCAGAAATCAATTTGACCAATAGTCATTTGAGCAAGGACGGCTATTTTAGAAAAGTCTCTGAAGATGCGAGTGAGAAAACCATCCTGTTATTCATTGGGAAACATTTCATCACGCTGTTTTCTTATTCAGATGTGGGCCATCTCTGAATGCCATTAGCACCTCATTCTCATTCAGACTATGCTTTTGGGAACACTTTTTTTATGTTGCACCATTCAACCACTTAAGTATTTAAAGAATATATGCTCTTGGTCAGAACTCCTGCGCAGAAGTAAATGTAAATCATATAGGGAAACCCATTTCAGTGATCAGTACTGAGCTTGCAAAAATCTTTTCGATTTGATGTGGTGAATTATGCCCATTAGAGATTAAACGATTAAACTCACTTTGGTTCTCTCAGTTCTTGATTTGAATGTATTCTACATTTCCAAAGTTTGATCTTCATTAACTCAAGGAAGATATTTTTCTAAAGTGCTTTTGACATAGAGTCCCCCCCCTTCCATGCTAAAGGATCTATGGGAAAAGAGAAAAAAATTCAGAGGAGATTACACTAGTGAAGTCAGGGGCATCACAAAGGCAGTAGCACAACTAGAAATATGCAGTTATAGGAATTTGTGGTTCCACATTTTGCTGAGTGATCACAGGGATTTGCCCCCAACAGTTCCAGCCCTCTACTCACACACAGAGTGACACATCAAGAATACTTTCTAATCCTAAATAGGAATTGCTGAATTGCTGTATTTCAACAGAGAGGGGATAGAGGGGAAAAAGAAAAAAAGGGAAAGAAAGAAAAAAAGGGAAAGAAAGAAAGAAA
>NW_024962335.1:3929654-3945704 GCF_019238085.1 Lagopus leucura | reverse complement strand
AAGAAAGAAAGAAAGAAAGAAAGAAAGAAAGAAAGAAAGAAAGAAAGAAAGAAAGAAAGAAAGAAAGGGAACCCGAAGAAGACAAAAAAGGAAGGCATAAAGCAGCTCTCTGATGTGCAGGACAGAGCCTGAAATAGTCATGTCAGAAATATGCCACGAGATGTAGCATTCATGCTATGTCTGACCTTTCATTCTGTAAAGTGTGACTAAGAGCAGCAGATATTCACTCAGATTTAGAGGTGCCTCACCTTAGTCCTGAGAACAATAAATGCTTTTCAGCTATCTTAAACTGAAATTATTCCTCACATGCATGAGCAGTGTCAGCAAATCTTGTGTCTACAATTTGTAATTCAGTAAATTGTATGTTATAAAGCTACTACTTTTTCTTTACAAAACAATAATTAAAAAACCAATAGTAATAATAACAATAAATAACCAAAATAAAATGCCTTAAAAGTTGTTGACAAAACAGCTTAGGTGTGGAGGGATTTCTCACTCAGAAACACCTGGAAAGCAAAAGAGATCAGGTATGGCAACTTGTACAAAGCAGATTTTTATTGTGGTATCTAACATTCATGAAATGTGAATTAAAAACTCCTTTATTTACAGTTGCAGTAATGTGCAGTATATTATGCACAGACTAGATAAATAGATTTAACAATCCACAAGAATGCTGAACTATGAATTGTTTGATTTTGCATTTTGATCTCCAGTTAGTGTGTGTTATAGCTTTTTTTTTTTTTTTTTTTTTTTTTTTTTTAATTTACTTACTCACCACACTAGCACATAAAAACTTTTCAAAGTAATGGAGTCTTTCCTTCAAAACTGATATCCCACTGACCTTTCAGTATTAAAGTGATATTAAAAACAGCACATTGATAGAATTTTAAGATGGAGGGCAACAAAAAGACTAGAAGGTATGACTAATAAGGAGCCACTGATTTATGATTTGTTCAGCTTAGAGGAGATTGAGAGGTGATCTGATTGTGACAGGGAGTGCAAAGTGCTGATCTCTTGTGTCAGATGACCAGTGATAGGATGTAAGGAAATGGCTTAAATATGCATTATGGGAAGTTTAGATTGGATATCAAGAAAAACTTCATTAATGAAAATGAGGAACTTGCTACTGAAACAGGGAAGTTGTCAGGGCACCAAGACTGCCAGAGTTCAAGAAGCATTTGGACAATGCTCTCAGAAATAAGGTTTAATTCTTATATTGCCTCATGTAGAACCAGGAGAAGGACTCAGTGTTCTTGACGGTCCAGATCAAGATATTCTATGAGTCTATGACTCAAACTGATTTAAATGAACAAGGTTATTGAAAGATACTAACTGCAAACTGGAGGTTCTCCACTGTATCAGCCATTACTGAATTTGAAAATCGTAGAATCATAGAATCACTCAGATTGGAAAAGACTTCCAAGATCACCCAGTCAAGCCGTTCACCAATATTTCCCACTAAACTATCTCTCTCAGTACAAGAGCTAAACTGACCAACACGGTCACTAACTTAATCACCTCCCTGGGCAGCCTATTCTAGCACCTGACCACTCCTCAGGTGAAGGCATTTTTCCTAACAGACAATCTGAATCTGCCCTGGCACAACTTGAGGCCACTCTCTCTAGTCCTATCGCGAGTTATACAGGAGAAGAGGCTGGTCTCCACCTCACCACAACCACCCTTCAGGTAGTTGTAGAGACTAATAAGGTCTCTCCTGAGTCTTCTCCAGCCTGAACAATCCCAGGTTCTTCAGCTGCTCCTCATAAGGTTTGCACTCCAGACCCTTCACCAGCTTCACCGCCCTTCTCTGAACTTGTTCCAGGGCCTCAATGTCTTTCTTGCAGTGAGTTCAGTACTTGAGGTACGGCTTCACCAGTGCTGAGTACAGAGGGATGATCACTTCCCTGCTCCTGTTGGCAACACTATTTCTGATACAACCCAGGATGCCATTGGCCTTCTTGGCCACCCGGGCACACTTCTGGCTCATGTTCAGCCAAGTGTCAATCAATTCTGCTGGGTCCATTTCCTTTATGCAGTCTTCCAGTCACTTTTCCTCAAGCCTATAGCGTTGCTTGGGGTTGTTGTGGCCAAAATGCAGGACTTGGCACTTGGTCATGTTAAACTTCATCCCATTGGCCTCAGACCAGCGACCCAGCCTACTCAGATCTCCCTGTAGGACCTTCCTACCCCCAGACAGATCAATACTTCCTGCCAACCATATGAGCATTCACAAAAATGGAGATAATTACTTTCTATCCACAGTCACATATGCATGTTAGCATATAAAAGCACTTCCCAAAATAATGCCATATGAAATTTAAGTACATTTTAAAAACAGATACAATATATGAATTTGTCTTCTTTACTGACTGAATTTTCAAGCCCTATTACCCTCTCCACCTCTTTCACTCTGTAAGGGATTGAAGCTTTACAATACTGGAGAAAAACAGATGAGGAAATCCAAAAGCAGACTCCTCTAGATCCAATTAGCAATTTCAACCCCCAGAGTGGAAAACATTAATATAATTTTAGGCTTTGAAACCAAAGAACCTCTTCTGCCTAGTTTGTCAATGAAAAAAAATTCAGAAGTAATGAGTTACATATCCACTTCAGGATTTCTACCTTGCAAAATCTTGCAGTTGTATGAATAGTTTAAATATAATATATTTTGTTTCTTTTTATTGATGTCAGTTTTTTTGGGTTTGAAGGAATCTGGCTGCATGAAAGAACAGAGTTGGGTGAACAGCATCTTTTAGATGTAGTGGTACACTAGTCCAGCACAAAACAAGAGGTTAGTAAATGTACTTATTTATTTACATACTTATTTAATAATCTAGGAAAATGTTAGAAATATTTTAAATTATGAAATTTTAATAGGTTGCTTTATCATATTATTACAATGTGTTAGGGTGAAACTCAAGAGGATTTCTCATATTGCTGTATAAAAGAAAAAAAAAAGATAAACACATTCTCACTATTTGCACATTTCTAATATGCTATGAATTTTTGCTGCCTTGGTAAAACATTTTAAACAGACTTTTTAAAGAATTACATTGGATGTTAGAGTCTAAAACATGGTTTATAAGCATGTACTTTATTTGTGAGAAAATGAGAATTTACAGTTTTGATATATGGCATACATCATACGAGCATGAAATATTGATACTTCTCCACATCCTGACCAGTTTTTATAAGCAAGCCTAAACTCATTCGTTGAACAACAATTCTTCTTGAGCTAATTGATTCTGCACCCTACACCACATAAACATACAACCAATTGAAAAGACAAACTAAGATAATCTACTGACAGCTACAAAACAATTTGACCAGAAAAAAAACCAAACCACTGTAACCATGTATAATAAAATAAGTCATATTTAGTTAACTGAAACTGCTTATAAACTAAAATATAAACGTATATATATTCACAGTCTTAAAAGAAAACAGTTCTCCATATGTTTTGGGAACCAAAAATTTGATTGAATCATTTAGTTAAATAATCTCCAATATTCAGCTGATATTTTTAACCTTTTGCCTCTTTTTGCCTGTTCCCCATCCTCCACTGAACAGCAATGGATGGTCTCGAAATGATATCCATTCTCTACAGGATGGACCCAAATGTGATTTTTCTGGAGAAGATATATTCTTTTCTAGAAACAAACAGATATATGAAATTAAACAAACAAATAAACATAAATTTCACTGTACCATGTTGCTTTTAATATAATAAAATATATCAATATGTCCAATTTGATAGCACACTTTTTATAATTACATATTCTTTCCTGAATTAAAAGTCATACATGTATTTTTCACAAGGCTGTAGTTTTTGAAAAACAAATAAGCAAACTCAAAGACCTTATGAAAGCAAACAGTAAAATTACTACACAAATTACCATATTTTTTGTGGGCTTGTTTACTCTGTCTATAAATGTAGTAAATTCATTTTTTTTCTTCAGATATACACAAGTAAAAGTCTATTTGTAAAAGGATTTAAATGCTAGAATCATGCCTTTGCAATACTCCTCATTTCCTTATCTTTAGATGTTTTTATTCAACACCTCAAATAGCAGCAGATATCTCTAGTGCAGAAAGGCTTTTATTGAAAAACAAAGTAGCTGTTTAATCAAGCAGTGTACATTCTCTTAATTCTTTTGACTGAGAACCATAATACTTTAACTGAAAGCTGAGATCTTCAAATTAGTAAATTAACTGCTCAATGAAACTTGAAGAAAAAGTAATACTACTAAAAATATTGTGCCTCTTGCTTAAAGATTTTTTTTCTGTAGCTGGAAAAGTTTTCAAACAACAAAAAAGATTGCACAATATAACCTTTGTTCAACGTCTCTCCCCATAAAAAAAAAAAACCCTAAAAAAAAAAAAAAAAAGGAAAAAGAGAAAGAGAGGAAGAAAGAAAAAAAAGGAAAAGGAAAATAAAAGGAAGTATCTATTACATGTTTAGACTGAAAAAAAGCTTTGGGCAAGTATATGATCAAGATTGACTCTCCTATGCACTCATCTTTAAGATTCTATTAATGATAAATTAGACATAGACATACCAGTTACTTATGTATTTTGATGAAAGAAATATTTTTATTATTTAATTCTGAAAATTGAATAAACAGAAATGTCAGAACAAACCCAACAATAATAAATTTGAAAATTAGTTTAAAAGTGATAGAGTCCAATGCAGCAAAACAGGAAGTTGACCACATCCTGCTTGTCTAACCTGGATTATTTCTGGAGTAGCAACCTCACTTGTTTATGAACCTATCTATGCTGCTAAGTATTATTTTCATGACAGACTTCAGAAATCTGTAAATGTAGATCTCTTAGCTTTCCACTTAATATTGTACACAATTCTTTGGAAGTGATATATAGCCTTACCATTACTATGAAAGGTATATTATTATTCCATTAAAAAATCCCTAAAGACTTGCTGTAGTTTGCTATAAGATACTTCTGAAAAGTCCTTATGAGTTATATGCTTTTATTGTGGCATGAAGACAGCTGTATCTGTCATAGCATGAATTATGCTTGTCTAAACTACAGGGTCAATAGTTTACAAATTATTATTTTTTTTAATTTTTAATTGCAAGTGATTGATACACTGCTTAGAGGGTATTGTTGTAAAATATTTTGTAAGTATAACGTAACATCTTATTAATTCTGAGTGCATATAATCTGACAAAACAACTTTCTATGTGAGAATCATAGCTCAGAATTTGTTGACCTTGTGGTCTCAGTAATAGGGCAGGATAACTTCTCTGCCTGAAGGTATTTTTTCAAAATCTCAAATACTCTCTGCTTCCTTGAATCCAGGTTTAACAAACCACAGGATATCGCAAAGTCTGGTTGTCATGTCTCTCTCTTCCTTTATGCAGCCTGAAGCATTGGTTAGATTTCCTAAGGTCTGCTTTACACGTTACCTACAGTAGTGATCTAGACAGTGTTTATCAAAGCATAGACTACTCTGTATTCTTTCCACCCTTCACATTCAGCACCTTCAGCCAAATAAAATAAAATAATTACAGGGAATGATCAAATGATTTAGAATGAAAATATTCCTTGAAAATAGGATGGAAAAGTACACACCTTGCAACTTACAGAACTATGGAATCATTTAGGCTGTAAAAGACCTTTTAGGTCATCAAGTTCATCCATTCACCTAACAATACAAGTCTACTGCTAAATTATTTCCATAGGCACCACATCTATGTGGAGGGTGGAACTCAAACACAGGAAGTCTGTTTCAGTGCTTAACCACCCCTTCTGAGAAGACATTCTTCCTGAGATTTGATCTAAGCCACCCCTAGTGTAATATGAGGCCACTGCCTTGCATTCGATCACTTGTCATCTGAGAAAAGAGACTAACACCTTCCTTATTGCAAGCTCCTTTCAGGTAGTTACAGAAAGCATCAAAGTCTCCCCTCAGCATCCTTTTCTACAGACTAAACAGCACCAGTTCTCTCATTCGCTCTCTCATTTCTAGGTTCCACTTTTCCATCTTTGAAGTGGATATAACCATGCTTCTCTTCTGAGAATGTATTTGTGATATGAGCTCAATAATATTTAGAGATGGGTATTAATATCAGCATTGCTGTTCTAGTTATTGGTCTAGCTGGAGTGATGAAAAACAGAAATGGCATGGGGAACAAACAAACAGTACCCTACAGAACCATTCTCACAGATATGCATGAGACTGATGTAGAAGCATCACAAAGTTTGCTTACTCCTATTTATGTTATAATTAATTCTCAGACATTATATTCACAGAATTGCTAGTGGCTTAGATATTAATGACAATTGAAAGTTGCAGGTAAAGAAACAGTTCATTTATGTTGAAGGTATTAGGCAACTATGAGAAAGAATTTTCTTGCATTTCCTTCTCATAGAGTTTAATGGAAGAAAGAACATTGAAAATATATTTGCACTGCAAGTATAGGACTAAAATGATTTATCATACATGTGTCCTTAAGGTTATTTTTAATTCATGTCCTTTGCAGTTTCATCAAGAATTCAGGCAGGAACACTTTTGTGGCAAACCTTAAGGCAACACCTGTATGCAAGTTTAAAGCAAGCACCTAGGTAGAGTCCTGTGAGAAATAAAAATATCTTGTGTAAATTAAAATTAACTTTGCTCAGTTATTATCGATGTTGACAAAAGGTCTTCTAATTCTACATTTTTAAAGCTGGCAATTTTTTCCTTCAGAAATATTTGATAAAGACCGGTTCACATCAGGAGGTTAGAACTTTGTCTAGATTGAGAGAATGAAGGTAAGAGACAACGACACCATTTTGAATTAAGAGATTGCATCTACAAACGATTCTCACAAATATAACTTTGTTTTCCTTTTTTTTTTTTCCTAACATTTTTAAAAATCATATTAAAATTATTAGATAACTGAAACCTTATTATATTTTTAATGTATTTGTTGTGTTTATTTATAAGTATTGGGCTTTTTTATTTATCTCCTTGGAGATAAATGAATTTATACCTGCTCAAGGGAAGTTTTTCAATTTTACTAATTTATGAGATTTTTTTTAATTTAAGAAAAGGTGAGAAAATAACAAAAAGTGGGGAGGGTGCTTGGTTCAGTGTATGGAAGAATAAAGAAAGGATTCACTAAAAAACAACTGCAAATGAAAACATTTTGTTGTACCGCACATATGTCTAAAATGCTGCAAGGTCTGATATTCAGGCATTATTAAAATATCTAAAAATAGTGAGATACTTTACATGCTTTTTCAGAATGTCCTCTATTTGAAAGTTTTACTTTACATCTCAGTACTATTTTTTTTCCCCAGAGAGCTTTTAACTTTGTCCTGTAGAGTTACTAATAGCAATACAGACAGACCATTTTTACAGAAAAGTTATATTTACAATACCTCAGTTTTTCCCTAGACTACAATGTGTGTCTTGCAAACAAGCATTTCAGGTATTAGCATAAACGATGAATAAAATGAATATTATCAGAAATTTTTGATTGGAAAAATAAAATGTTTGATTTTTCTGTATAGCAATCTATAAGGCATAGCTTTTGAGTGTGAACAGGTATGCACATCCAGGTTCCTGATTTATGAATAATTTTATCATGACAATAATACCTTTATCCATGTAACAGGACTAAATAAAAGGCAACAGAAAGTTTCACATCCTTTCAAGCCCATAAATATCTTTACTAAATAGAAACTAGAAGTAATATATTGGTTTCAGTCTCTAAAATATCAGTACTTTTGACATCCATAGTAGTAATAATTATTATCAATATAATAATATAATAACAACAATGGCAACAATACTTAACATTTAGGGTTACTAGAGTTAAATACGAAGAGATAAAGTGTATTAAGTGTAATTCAACATGATATATAGTTATTCTAATACCCCCTCATATGGGAACAAAATCATAGCCAAAAAAAGCAATTTAATTTAGCCTATGCCAAAGTAGGATTCAGAAGATTGAGGCTGTACTATACTTTCAATTAATTGTAACTTTCAGCTGTAGGAGTCTCCAGTATATTCTGAGATACATTCAGATGCCTGTATATATCAAATAACCATTTCCTTTGACTACGTGCTGAAAGCTTGTCATGGGCTTGGTTAACATGCTTCTATTTCTAAGCAGTCACTTTTCTGTTGTTTAATCTGTTTTCTGCTATTGATTTGTTCTGGTCTTTTCTGGTTAAAGCCTGGGTCTTTTAACAAATGTCAAGGTTTACATATCCTCTGTTTTGATAAGTAATGCAATATGTAAAATGCTTTGAATAAAATTCTCGGTGTTCAAGAAGAAAAGCTTGGTTAAACAGGTTATGATAGAAATTTTATGATGCATAGTAGACGTCATAGGGTATTTATCGATCCACCTAACATTGTGTGTCTGGAGAGATAATTTCAAAGTCCTTACCATATTGTATTACTTAAGAGCAAATACAGCATAAGAATGCATGGAAGAAAAATTCAACATCTTAATGAAAGTGACCAGAACAAATCTTTAGCAGCAAAGCATTTACATCAATTTGAGCTCTGGAAAGAAGTTAGGTTCGGCAGGTCTATGAAAAAGGTGAATGCTAAAATCTCAGATGAGTTGCTTTTTTAATATTGTTATTTATGGCTATATTGAAGTCAGATCACAAAATATTAGTTCCCCCTTTTATTTATTTTCTTTACTTGACTTATTAACCTTAAAACAAAAAGAAGCATATATTTATTGCATCTTAAATTTACATAATGTATTTATATTTCAGACATATTTCAATAGTATCGAGAAGACTCGAGCATCTTACAAGAAATCCCATGTAATATGCATGGCCCTTCCCTCTGGAGATTTGAATATAAAATGTAATCTTTCTTGGATGAGGATTTGGGGGGAAGAGGAGAGGTGAAGAGAAACGTATTAATTTTGTTTCTAGGTGTCTCTGACTTCAGGTTTGTAGGACTGGAGACAAGTCTTAATATTTTATAGAAATAATGAATTTAAACAGTTTTTTGTTAAATCATACCTTGATGCTATTCTAATCAGATCATACTGGAAACTAGATACTTGAATAATCTAAACTCTTAACATGAAACTCACACACATAAAGGAATTCCTACAGAAATTATTTACAAAAATATTGACAGAACTTACAAATATTTATTAATCATTTTCTACACATGAAAATGAAATAACACAAAAACTACAATAACCCAAAAATGTTCCTGCAAAACACAACATAATCCTAACTACACAGGTTGCTCCAGAAGTAATGCCTCCTGTTTATTTCCATGGAAATCACAACAGATACAGAGCTCACTTACACTACTTGATAGAGCAAATTCATATCTATAAAATGCTATTTTTCAACATAGTCACCATCACCAGCTATGCATCTTTGCCAGCGATGAACAAGAGCCTACATACTGTACTCGCCACAATCTGCACCACTGAAGGTGACCCACTGTCGCTGCCAGCACTGCTGAAACGAAAATCAACACCCCACTGCACTCAGATCCACTGTTTGGTCTCCATAAACATTTAGCAAGTGTTGATGAACACCAATGGTGCCATTTCTTCCACCAGGAGCATTTCAGTGACACACCTTTGATTTCAATGACATGCCTTTGCTTCATAAACATTTCCATGCCAGATGCCATTTTGACAGTCCACCCTGATCTGTCATCTGTCACACAGCATCAAAATGTAGTGGAATTTTGTTGAAGATTCAACCTTTACTGCTATCCACCAACATCTGCCTCTGATGTCATAACATCAGCCAAGATAATAAAATAGGAGGCACTAGTTTCAGAGTGGCCTTCACATAAACAGGACTTTTAGTACCACTGGCTATTAAAGTTCAATATCTTCTTTCTACTCCAGTTCCTTACCTATTTCCAAAGTTTGATAATTTAGGACAAAAATTGCAGATTGAGTAACTGCCTTTGGCTGAAGTTTTCTGAAAGGCTGGTCATTTCTAAGGAAAAGACATGTGAGATATTTATGTTGAGATATTTATGTCCTTTGTAGAAATAACTTGAAATCTGCCAACTAGCAGACCTTTGCTTTTAGAATCTGTCCAAATTTGATCAAGTATGTACAAATTAAAATTTCTATGTGACTGGAGGCAATGTTCTTGATTTTTTTGGCTATCTGCCCTAAAACATCAGTCAACAAGGAAACATGCTTCACTGTGATGTTACATGGAGCTAATCAAGACTATTCCTAAAAATAGTGTTGAAAGTCATGCTAGGTCAGGGAACTAAACAGCCTCTTGTTATATGCTCTCTATTATATGCACTCAGGTTCTAGCTACAGTAAATGCGAAGATGAGGATAAGAAGCTCTTATAGGAAGAAAACTGGCAGAATGAGCAGAGAGTTGGGGTTAAAATCTGAGAGATGAAACCAAGGCTGGAAGTACACTGAAACAATATCCTGACATAGCTGGCAGTAGAAACAGACTGACATTGAGAGAAGAGATAAACTATGGGGAAGAAAGGCACTGTAAACTGGCAAGGGTGGATTAAGAAAGAATAAAGAAGGACTAGAGGCACTAGATTGGCCCTAACTTCCTTAAATTATCAAGAGTACTGGATATATATAGCTAGTGATAATAAAAGATGTAGAGAATAAGTAGATTAAGAGTCTGCTATTTAGTGCCTAAATAGTACACTAAGACATGCCAAATAAACTTGGAGAAGATTTAAACTAAGAGATACTGAATCTTAGGAATATTGGCAAACTAGGTACTATAGGGACTAGAGGGAAAGACAAGTAATCAGACAATGATCTGTGGAAATAGACTTAACTACTGATGGAAAAGAAAGCCTAAGAATGGATTGGAGAGAAAGCTTATACTAGAACAAGTCAGAAATAAGAACTGTTCATATTTGAAAGAAGGGTTAGAGAGTAAAGGTAAAGTTAGCAATGAAAAAGAGAACAAGGAAAGAAAATATTGCACTGGGGAAAAAAAATGCTGCCATCTACTGCAACAACCTTATAGAATTGTACGTCTCCCTGTGCACTGATTTGAGAAATATTTTTGAAGCTATATGACAAATCTTTCACATCACAGAGAACCTAAAACTGCTCTTTACTCTTACATGGCAGAAATCCTTGTGGTAGGTCTAATAGTTCCAAGATTTCAAGTGAGTATCTAAACTACATGGATGTCAGTGTCACTGTATGGTTTTTCTCTCTTTTTTAATTTCTATTATACTGAAACTATGCTCAAAACAATAAGCAACAAAACCTAGTAAATTTTAACTACTTCAGAACAGTGCAACTCTTTTTCTTCCATGTTATTTATTCATTGTCTGAGCAGAAAAATATTCAGAATATTGAATTGTCTCATTATCATGTCCTAACATTTATGTGATCATACTACCAGATGTGGCTTACAGAAAAGATGGCTTTATTCCTAATATAGTTGTGGTTTTGGTAGACTGAGTGCAGAATTTTACTGTGGAAAAGTAGTAAGAACTATAAATATCTTCATATGTTTACAGCATTTCTATGCATTTCTAAGGAGAAAGAAAAACTTCACTGTTATTTTCAAGAAATTCTACTAAGTAGGTAAATGGCAAAAAAATTGAAGGGACTGCTAAATAAATATCTCTATATTTGATCCCATGATTCCAAAATGTCCCCTAGTTTCCGTAACTTCTATGACAAACTTCTAATTTGCAATGGAGACTAAGAACAAAAAAAAAAAAAAAAAAGAAAAAAAAAAAGAAAAAAGAAAAAAAAAAAAAAAAACAACTGAAAAACATCTGACAACCTTCTTGAATAAAGGAATGAAGAAAAAACTTTAAAATGACATGTTTTCTTCAGACAAAGAGTAGTTTACAAATCCTAAATGAAAGAGAGTATTTATGGAACTGGGATATACAGACAATACTAATAGGAAAGGAGTAGGAAAGCAGAATGTTTTTAAGAAGTAAAGCTGCGTCATGCACAGCCTACAATAAAGATAAACACTTCCTCAGGGATTCTGGTTCATCAAAAGAAAGGAAGGCAAAAAATCAGGGCGAGGGTTCTTTCAAAAGGAAGAATAAGAATTGGAATATGTGAAAAGGAATGTCAAATAAGAAATACTGCAGGAGTTTGTCAATTTTTGTTTTTCATTGAGTTGAAAGTCTGTAAGAACATTATTAATAAATTTCATTAATTTAATTTCACAGACTAAGAAAGTGGTAGAGTTAGAATTTATCTGAGAAATGATAAATGTTTTGTAGTGGACACTGTATTTAAAGGCCATCTTTAGAGCTAGGGGTGATTAAGGAATGACAAAATTGGGCCCCAAATTTTGTTTCTTCTCTTTGTGGTTTTGTTTCCTGAAAAACACTGTTTTACTGAAATCAGAAAGACTAAAATTCAGGGGAGAGAAGAATTAAGAATACCAGGTAGTATTTTAAATAACAATTAGAAGCTCCCATCACATTCTGCTTACAAATTCTAGTTATTCCGTAAATTCCAGTCAAAAGATCGAATCTCACAAGACAAGATGGAAAAGAAAATTAAGACTATTTTAGAGTAAAGAAAATAATGAGGTGGACAATTCAGATATACGGGAGACTAAATGTGCAACATTGGTTGCATAGACGTAGAATGGGCTGATAGAATAGAACTGATGATTGTCAAAACCCACTCAAAACCTGTTTATTGGTATAAAAATTACTATCTAGCTAGTTACCAAAAAATAATTACTTAATTTCTATGTCTATCTTACAACTTAGTGTTAAACTGCATTACCAGTGTTCAGGAAAGTATTCACAAACAGATTTTATAACCACAAATTCATGACAATATTCATGGAGTTAAGAAAACTACTGTCAAGTGTAGGGCTAACATTTGATTCTTACATAACTCTGTAAGCTACTGATCATTACAGCTCATGCGTATGTATTACAAAGAAGGTACACATCAGGAAAGTCTTTCTTTTCTGCTTTTCTTCTTGCTTTTACAAAAGCAAGGTGAGTTTATGAAAAATTGAAAAGTAGAAAATGCAGTCAAAATGCATCAAAAGGTCAATTTAACATACTGCCTTTCACAACTCACTGACACAAGGTATTATGGAGATCAAGATCAGTGGAGAGACAAGCATAGACAAATGTAAAAAACAAAATAAATCAAAACAAACAACCTCCCCTAAAACCTGAAGAAATAGAAAAGAAAAATTAATTACCAGTGAGCAGAAAGAAAGAAATAACTATAATTTCTAGAATGAAGGACCATGCAGGGTCCTCAAATAGACAGATAACTAATTAGCCTCACTGGACACGTTCTACTCTTTCTTGAGGTTATCTTTCTACTCTTCCTTATTTATGTATCTGTTTGTTTATTTATTTATTTACTTTTTCCCCATTCTTTTTAATAATATAAATTTAACACATAAAAGTAGATTTTTCCTTTGAAGATATTACACAGAGGTGTATGCTATACATAGATGCTTTTCTTGATCTGAGATACACAACACCCACAGAATTATTTAACTCTTCAATTATTTCAGTGTTAAGGAACAGAATAAAGATGGTTTAGAATTAATTTATTCCATCCAAGTCTTTTGGAAACACCTATTAATTTTGGGTGTAACAATGTTAAAATTCCTTTCCAGATCTAACTCCAGAAATGACATGAACTCACCCCCAAAGAAGTCTTAGAAAAGTACGTTGAAGTTGAGTAGTTTTCCAGAAACTCCAAATTAAAACATGCAAGTATTGCATGTTGTATCTTTATAAAAACATGATCAGTCATGTTGTGTTATATAAAATGCATTTTTTTTTCAGTACTGCATATATTTGAGGTTCTTTTTTTATTTGAGTAAATGTAAGCAAAAATAACTTCTGTGTTTTTAGACCTCCCTTAACAGCCTGAAGGATCTGAAAAATATATTGATGCAGTTATTGAATTAATTTATATTTATTAAATTATATTTATGAAACATACATGATATCCCTAACATCTCTGATATACACGAACATCTCGCTGCCATATGGCATCTACTTCTGAAAATTTCCTATCAATAATTAAAAAGAACTCTGAAAACCAACAGGCATTATGGTTGTTGTAAGACAAATTTAGGACCATTTTATTGATTATGACTTGCCAGATCACTGAGGTCAAATTCTCCTGAAAAAGAAAACTGTGTGAAGACTTGATTTGACAATTAATTCAAATGGAAGCACCTCCATGGACACAGGATTTTTAAAAATCTCTTTGGCAATATTAATTCAGTGCTAGTTGAAAAGGAGTACATTTAATGAATCACTAGAATACTTTCCAGGCTTCTTAATTAAATATTTCAGAATGACAAATTAAGATGAATGAGAATGCATAAGAAAATATGTTTTAATTAATATGTTTCTCATATAAAAAAGATACGCAAACATCTAGTGTTTTCAGATGAAGATTACTACAGAGTTAATAATTAATTGTAAATTACTGAAGAGCAACAGTCTTGCAAATTGAACTAATACAATAAATGTTTAATCACAGCAGATGAATTATATAAACATAAAAGTATTTTCTGGTTTAACAAATAGTATGTATTTCAATGTAATGTATCATCACTGTTTAGTTTTCTCAAATCCATGATGAAAAAAATTATAAAGATATCATGCAGAAACATATACAGAAAGAATTAAAAAGATCTGGGCTCTTTTTTTTCCAGAGTTCCTTGACTACAGAAAGGGGAATGAATATGGGAAAGAGAATGAACATGCTAAAGTATCTGTGTTTTTTGTGAAAATATACATATATTACCAGACACAGTAAACTGCTTCTCTCCCTCTCACACTTTTGACTCTGCCAGTTGGATTGTTTTTCCCTGCTCCTCTACCAGTCTCTTCAAAAGGAATGGCATTTTTTTTCTTTACCAAAGCTGCTAAGTTCTACATGGCAGTTCTGTGTTGATTCTTACTTTTTTTCTAGATGGCAATATATAGAGTAGGTTACAATCTAGACAGCAGTTATACATTAATATGAATGTAGCGCATAATACTTAACTCAATTATTCCAGATAAGTGAACATTCTATTCTGAACATATGAATATTATGATAATTTTACCACTGATATTTGCAGCTCAGCCACTAAATTCAGGGTTATAGCAGTGATTAGATGAGGAATCTCATCTAATTTAAATGGTGGTGCTTCACCAGCAGTCAATGTAGAGAAACAGGAAAATTCAGAATGCAATTAGAACTTTTCTAATATGGCAGGCAGACAAAGAATTTTATTCTTTCTCAATGGGTGCACTTAATCGAGCCTAGGATGCTAATTTATATCAAATCTAATTTTAGGAATGTAAATCTAGGGAATAACCACAGACAAATTGTACTCTGTTATTTTTTGTCTTTGGTGTATTAATACAATGTAAATAGATCTTTAATCCAAATCTGTTTAAAAAAAAATAGACAGAAAATAGTTCACACGTTTTTCTTGAATTTTCTTTTAATTTTCCTTTAAAGTCAAAAGTTAGCTTAGATTAAAAATAAGATAATAATAATTTAAAAAATGGCAATTATATACAATTTATGAAGCAATCTAATTTATACTATGACAAAACTTATCAAGGAACTTCATTACTTATATAGTTTAGAAATGTCAATAATTTTGCTACAGTTATTTAGTACTGCTTATATTTTCTATAACATAATTTTTTGGGGCTTTGAAGTTTTATTTATTTTGAAATGTCACATTCTACACAAATGACAAAAGATAGTATTTCACATTAGAAATTTTCTTCTGCTGTGTTATACAAAAACATGAATCTGAAAGTGCTAGCATTTTACAATTTTTTCTTTAACTTTCAAATTCAGATTATTCTGGTAATTTATACAAATTGATTAAAAAAATAAAGGGATTCTTGGTCATCGATCTACAGTAAGTTCTGTAGGATGCATATATTACAGCACAGTTGGTAATCAACATGAAAGAAATCTGTGGCTTGATTATGATTGGAGTTATGGTGAAGCTGTATTTTCCATTTTGGGAAAGAAAGAGAGAAAGAAGGAAAGAGAGAAGGAAAGAAAGAGAGAAGGAAAGAAAGAAAGGAAAGAAAGGAAAGAAAG
>NW_024962335.1:3846792-3929554 GCF_019238085.1 Lagopus leucura | reverse complement strand
AAAGAAAGGAAAGAAAGGAAAGAAAGGAAAGAAAGGAAGAAAGGAAGAAAGGAAGAAAGGAAGAAAGGAAGAAAGGAAGAAAGGAAGAAAGGAAGAAAGGAAGAAAGGAAGAAAGGAAGAAAGGAAGAAAGAAAGAAAGAAAGAAAGAAAGAAAGAAAGAAAGAAAGAAAGAAAGAAAGGAAAGAAAGAAAGAAAGAAGGAAAAGGAGAATATAGAAAAATATTACTTTTAGGATAAAATACTTTTCTGCTCCGTAATATAAAGAAAAAATAACAACTTGCTCATCAGCAGACCTAGCATACATCACAGGTGACTGTGGGTTAAAATTACAAGAAGAAAGGCCACTGATACTAATGATGCAGCTTTTAAACAGAACTGTAGAAAATATATGAGAATATTTCAGGTAAGAAAGTAACAGAAAGATAGTTACCATGCAATATTAAGGTTTCCAAGCATGCTCAGTTCCCCCAAAGCATTTCAAAGTGATATTTAAACTGATAATGAAAAGATCTGTAACTTACATGAAAATCTTGCTGAGTGCCTGTGTGGCTGCTTATTTTTTTCTCTCTTCACAGTCAAAGCACTTCCACTGGCCAGAGAAACAAGGTCTAAATCTGTGTCTTCTCTGCTTACAGGGCTTGCCTGGAAGCAGTGGGAGAGAATGTACACAATCATGAAATAAAATGTAACATTTTCTGAATGCAGCTCACATTACCCCAAATAAACAAACAGGGTCTGTCAAACAACCTTCTTCAAAATGATACCACAATCCTTTATTGTTGCCTAGGCTGAACAAATGCACTATGTCAAAGCATTTTTGTAAATAGGAGCCGATTTTAAAATTGTGGTTTTGATCTCAGTCAGTGCGGCAACGAAAGAAAACATTTTAGTACAGTAATTTTGAAGAAAATCAATCTTGCAGATGGCTGATGAAACCTTAAACAGCTTAAGATCATTTACTGACCAGTCTATAATTTAAGTTATAGCTGAATGTCAGGGATGTCATATTGGATTATTTTCTGCAATATTTATGTTTTATCCAGGACATGTATCACTTCAGTCAATCAAAGACCCAGTAAGTAATCTAATCTTGTAGTTTTTTGCTACAAAATCATATCCATCAGTCAGCATTTAAATCATACTTTAGGTAACTGTGTTTTATTGATTATCAACTTCTACTTTTTGAAATGAGGCATGCTACCTGCACCTCAGTATGGCAAAATAGAAATGAAAATAGTCTTTCAGCTTAGTTAGAGGTCTTTGTTATGGCAACACGTAGGATAAAGGTTAAAATTACTGACCTGAAAGATACCACACACTGAAAACAGTAGATAGTAGCATTTTTTCCCTAGAAATTAATTCATATTTATTGAACAATAATGATCTTTCCTTGAAATAAAAAGCTATTCAATGTCAAAAGCAGTTAGCTAACAATACCAGTAACCAGATATTACTAGAACCAGAGGGTCAGCAGCACTGGCATGGAAAAGACACTGGAGAAGGGTGAGCTACAAAATTCCCACTGCAGACCTAGTTGGCTGGAATTATCGACCAAAGGGGTACATTTAAAATTTCTAGCTTCTGGCACTTCAGAAGTGGAGCCCAGGATGCAAATTAAGTCCTCTCTCTATCTAGGCTGAAAAGACCCAATTCCTTTCAGAATCCTTTCAGAAAGAGTGCTGGTGGTAATGTTACCAAACTTTTGCACAATGTACTAGTATCTTCCAGACTGCTGGATCAGGCCTTGAGAGACTGAGTCTCAGTTCCTTCCTCAGGCGGCTGACTCCTGCAGTTCCTTGCACTTAGGAAAAATGCCATGACTGTAAACGTAGGTTATTCTGGAGGAGACAATCTCCAGACTTCCTGTTCAAACCAGCTCACTGTACCAAAAGAAGCATTTCTCCAATGCAGACAAACTTTGTAGTCCAGTCTAACTCAGTCGAAATAGAGACCTGTTTTATTTCTTTGTCTTTATCCAGGCGCTGTTTAATGTAAAATTAATTAAAAAACTTCATGCAATTTTCAAACCAGCGACTCCAAAGACACAGATATTTTCTGCTCTTCCTTAGTGACTGCATACTCTTGATGCCACAGAAAGTTTATTCCTTGCTTCCTGATGTCTGTCTGTTATATATTTAATGATCATGACTTTACAAAGTTTTATTTTGTGCAGGTAGCAGGCTGCATTATTGTTGCTAACATCACTATTTTATTTTCAAGAACAGTATTAAGAATATTTCAAAAGAATCCTGCAACTCTCTACATTTTTGGCCTTCCTATTTACAGTCCTCATAAGTTTGTAATCTCCGTGTGTTCAAAATCTTTAGAAAGCTTTTACTTCCTCTTAAAATGAAATAATGCAATTAACGTGATTAACTTGATTCAAAACAATGCAATTGATCATTCTTATTTCCATCTAACCTATTTCAACCCATAGCAGAAATTTTCTCATGTCCCTGTTTCCAAAAACCCCGAAGGCTGCACTATTCTAAGCAACTAATATTTCCACAGAATTATTATCCAGTTTATACCACCATAAAAGCTGAGGTGTCATAATCTTGTAGACAATATTATTCAGGGTCATATGCGAGATTTTAATAGGGCTGTCTCTCATGCAAAATTTACGCTACATTCTTTCAAACAAAGACAAATGTTTTTACACAAGTACAATCAAAGTAATTTTTAAAGCTGCATTAATCTCTGAAGCAAACTTAATTTCAGGTTTGTAAAGAATCTCATTAAAAGTCCTCTGAAGATAATTAAAACCTTGCCATTTACTTCTATAGCTTAAAGCCAAAATTTAAAAGAAATTTAAGATACTGGTACACTTTTTCACAAAGTACTATGTTGGACTTCAGACTGTACTGGTCACTACATTTAACTATTCAGATATTTTTCCAATTAGTTGGAAATTAATTTTTGTCAGGAGGAATATTTGCCTTTAGAACAGTTCTGCACCTGAATATTTCCCTATTCCTATGTTAAATTATTTAGATATTCTTTAATCTTCTGAGGTAAAAAGTACTGTTTAAATTCAAGCTATATCTTAATCATTTTGGATGTTGAACAATAGTTTAACCATGGGGATAACTTAAATATGTAACAAGAATTACTGGAAAAGTCTGTTCAACTGTAATCCAGGAAAACTGTGTTTAATTTAAAGCGCTTAGTATAAAGTGTAAGTCAATATGCCTTCCTATGCACTTACGTGGTCATATTATGCAAAATTATCAATTTGAACTTTAAAAGGTTAACAAAATCTATATTTATTTTTAAAGCAAAATTCTATAGACATCTATATATAAAATATATATATTATATATCTGTATATATAAACAAGCCATATAATTATTTCAATGCATATATAATGCTGTTTTCTACATTAGATATACATTTTAGTCCTTTTTCTATTTTTCAACCTGTTGCATTCTTCTCAACATTTCATTCATGTGGAACAGCTGTGTAATATGGCTCAGGATGTGACAATCCCATAACATTTCTTGTTATGCGGGTACACCACATAATATTGTGGTGGGATTGCTGTAGACTTTTGTGGACAGACATGTTTACTGCAAACAGGAAACATTCTACCTGTATGCACATATGCTAACTGATAATTATCTAATGTGTAATTTAGATAACATTATTAGATTAAGATTTCTTCAAATTAATTACTGCTTTAGACATTACCTAGAAAATAATTATTAGAACTGCTGCACCTAAAACTTATCACACGTCATCTAGATCATGATTTAAGCCACTGAACTTTCCAAAAACCTAATAATTGCATTTTTTCAACCATGAATTTTATAAGAGGTTATAGAAGCATTTCTAAAACACAGCATTGCAAAGTTGCTGAAACTGGACCACAGATGTTGGAAAAGGCCAAGATTGTCCCAAATACAGAATGATGTATGTAATCTTAGCAGCATACCACACATAATGTAACTAGTGGAAACTTTTTTACATAACATCTTCTATTTTACATGAGGTCTGCTCTGAAAGTAATATCTCCCATTTTATTACTTTGGCCCATGATGTCATCTTCAGATGTTGGTGGTATGGCAGTGGAGGCTGAAACTTCCCGCCAATGTTCTCTTATATTTTGCTGCCATGTGACAGATGGCAGCAGAAGGGCAGTCTGACAGAATGGCACCTGGCATGGAGGTGAGTATGAAGCATGTGGAAAACACTGCACACATTGACATTTATTGATGCTTACTGAATGTTTATGGAGACCAAACAGTGAAGTGGTGGGTGGTGCATTTCAGCAACAATACCAACACAGCAGCTTTGAACCAGTGGGTCACTTCTGCTGGTGCAGATTTTTAAAAATATGGCATGCAGGCTCTTGTTTACTGTTGATGAAAATGCATAAATAATGTTGGTGAATAAGTTGAAAAATAATGTTTTGTAACTGAGAACTTGCTCCATCAAATGATATTACCTCATTCTTTGTATCTGCTGAAGTTTCCAAGAAAAAAAATGAGGCATCACTTTTTGGAGTGACCTATGTATGTAAATATGATATAGTTCTTATAAATTTGACACTGAATCAATTTGGAAGTATCTCAGTACAGTTCTGTATGAACAGCAGCTCAATACAAGCAGTATGAAGAAACACATAAAAGCATGTTGTCATACTTTATAAACATATTCTTTTATAAACAATCATAATTTATAAACATGTCATACTTTGCACACCAGAAATATGTTCTCATACTCAGTATGAATAGATACTTGGAATCAACACATTCAAATGAAAGTGCAGATACATCAAAATTAAAATTACGATTAATATTATTTATAAAACAAAACTCTATACTGTTTGAAAGTTCTCTTTTTTTTAATCTCCTCATAATTATGTTAAAAAGAATATAGTCAGCTTGGGAATAAGTCATACAGTATAAATTGATCTGCTTACTAACGAAAGAAATTCTGAATATTTCTGAAACTAAGTTTTTTCATCTAGTAAATCCACAGATTGTTAAATCATTTGTATTTCCTCTCCTGCCAGCCCACAGAATTACCCATTTCAGAAATACAGAAGTTTTTTTAAAGGCCACAAAGAAAAGAGTTGATCACAAAAAGACAGAGGCCATTTTAAAAAAAAAAAAAAAAAACAAAAAAAAAACCAGGAAAGAAATGGTAGAAATAAATCTCTTTTTACTGTTTTTACTAATGTCACTATATTAATATACATTATATATTAATATACATTATATCTTAATATATAACTTAATAATAATACTTAATAGTAAATCATACAGTGCAGTGATATTAGACTGATTTAGATATGTGACTTACAGAATTTAAGAATTTTTAAGCTTGTCTGATTTACAAAAATTCGTGTTTTCAGTCAATAATGGTGCTGAACCATATTTATTTTTTAAAGCATTTTGAAGGTTGATTTAGAAACTTTAAATCATAGAATCAAAGAATCAAAGAATGGCTTAGTTGGAAGGGACCTCAAAGATTTGTGGGCAGAGTTGCCACCCAGAAGGTCAGGCTGCTCTGGGTCCCATTCAACCTGGTCTCTAACATCTCGGAGCATACATTACTTCTCTAGACAGCCTGTTCCAGTGTCTCACCAGAACACCAAGTACACATATGTGTTTCCACATCTGAAGCTTTTCCTCTGGTCTCCATCAATAGTTTAACTTGATTGTGAAACAGAGACAACATTAAAGAATTATACTCAATCAAAAAAAACCCTCCTGCTTGCTTTTATACCAAATACACATTTGAAAATGCCATCAAAGGCCTAGCTGAATTCAGCAAAATTTCACATGGAAACAAGTTCTTACCACAAGTTGTACTTGTCCACTGTTGCAGATCACATGATTCAACTCAGGCAAAAAACAACAGCTAGGAAAAATGTAGAATGGAAATTTTAATAAATATCACTGCAATGGGTTCATTAAAATACCTATGCAGAATCGTTTCAAAGAAACATTCCAGTTCAAATCTAGCAAATTAGCAATTATGGCATTTAAAACAATTTCAAGGTTAAAATACATGTTAAAGTATCAGAGAAATTAATATTATAATTAACAGTGCCTAGTATTAGAATTAAGAATTTGCTGTTTATTCAATCATAAAACACATTTCAAATTGTATACATCAATAAATACAACATATGGCTGCATGTACATGCACTGACATAAACGGTAACTATATCAATTTTCATCTTCTATAAGAATAAAATAGTTTTCAGTTGCATAAATGTATCCGCTGTTCTAAACAGTCTATCAGTGATGTTCCACTGAAGTTTTGCTACACGCAGAAAAGGTAACATAATATTAAAAATGACAGTACAAAGATTAGTGTACAGCACCGACTTGCAGAGATAACACGATAACATTAACAACCAACCAATCAAACAAAAAAACTTTATAACTTTCTACATCTTATTTCAAACATCATTATATGTTCTGTTCCATGTTTTCATGACAGCTATTTTAAACAAGTTCTTGAACTCTCACTACTATGGAACACAACTGACATATATTCTGAAGAATATCTGCTACATGTATTTCCTTGCGTCTTCAGCAGTTTAGAAATGTGGAATATTTTTCCATATAAAACATAATAATATGTAATCAATTTCATTAATAATCAAATAACTTTTTAAATGAAAATGAAGTTAAAATTCTTGCCTACTTACTCTCTTGTTTAATTCTATTAGAGATGCCTGACAGTGTGTCTATTAATGATTTCACAGTGATATCAATGGTTTATATTGTATTTATATACTTACATATGTCTTAATGGTAGTTTAGGGAAAAAAAATAATCTTTTCTTTAACAGTATTGATATTACACTTTAATAACAAAGTAGAGAGTATGTTTATAACATTATTAATATACATCATGAATATGTAAAAGAAGGTTTTATGTTTGGTGACAAAATATTATTATTATATTAATACACAGTATCTAGTTAAAAAGTGGGTGTTTTACTTCCTTAATTGAATCAGTCAATATAGGTAATGTTACAGTTGATCTAATTGCATAAAAACATAATACATACCATTAAAGTTGCAAGGTGTATGAAGTTCTCCTTCCTATACTACTTACAATACAAAACCGACTGCACTGCTGAAGTCAACCTACAATTATAGTTTATCATAAGGTTCTGTGTACCATTTCATCATCACTGTGGAAGAAGTATCTACTCAGTGACTAAAACATTCCTAAAAAGTACCATGTCTGGAACCTAAAAATAGTGTAGGATCTGCTAACTACGTAGTCACGTTTGTTTCATTACTATTAACTTAGGTTACACTTCACAAAATAAATTTACAATTATAAAAAAATTAATTTAAAGGCGATGATCTCACCCCTTCATATTTTTTGAACTTGCTGTTTCATAATCCGAATGCTGTGTACGAAGCCATTGGTACGTAAAGACTTTTCTCCTCTGTAGTTTCTCATCTAAAGTAGTATCCAGCTGAGTAAATTCTTCTTTTTCACCTAGGGAGGAAAAAAGGTCTTGTGAGAGAGCTGCTACATTATCTGTAGTATTTTTTATCCTTTTCCTGGAATACAAATTATAATTTTCTTTACATGAGCAGAAAATTGTAGTTTCTCAATTCCATTTTATCTGGCACTGCAGTGGGGCCACTGCTTTCATCTTTTGGCTCTAAGGAAATGTTGTCAAAGTATTGTAACTTCTTATATCATAGCTTGAAATAAAATTGTCTTTTGGTTGTATTTTCTATCTTTATCAGTATAGGGAATGTTTATTCAAACAAATCCACTCCCGAGGCTGAACCTGTTGAACTGCCTTATCCATAATATGAAGTCTATATAATATAAATGTCTTGATTGTGATCATCAGCCTAGTAATTAAGTGAAAAAAATTACCCTTAGCAGTTATAAAGAATGTATGTCCTCGCTATTGCATACATTCTCAGGAAGAAAAAATTAAAATCTTGGATGGAGTGTCACTGAATCTACCAAAATGAAGATATGACATCATTCTAAAAAGATCAAGCAGTGTCACTTCCAAATATTAAAATAGAAAAAACTTCTAATAACAGACTTCATCTTCCTTGAATAAAGCTAAAGCCACTTCTTTCCTAGGTTTATAATATTCATTTTTGGTGTTCCTAGTTCTGGAGTAAAGCTTTCTGATATTTTGAACATTTGTACGTTCCAAGTTTACAGCTACACCGGTACGCTTATATCTCTTCAGACGAAAAAAAAAAAATAGCTGATTTCTAACAGGAGTACGAAAGATTTTATGTGACTTTATAAGAGCAGTCTAGGAGATACAGACTCCTGTTATGTTGGCACACATTCTCCAGTGAGGAACAATAAGCTTAAACAGTAATTAACTCTAGGTTCCTTGTTATCTGTTTTTATAGAAAAATTTGGCTCAGTATTACCTGTCTTTCTCGGGAGAATTACTTCCTCCTGGTAAAATAACCAGTATTAACTATGCATTTGCTAAAGTCCTTGTATCCTTCTCCTCCTTTACAAGGGAAATCTATCAGGGGTTTAAAACCCATATTATAAATTCATGCCTGAGTCTGAGAGTTAGTGATAAAAGAAAATATACATACAATAAACTATGACAAAACTTTTAAAAAGTGTATTTTTGAGTTAGCAAGTTTCTTTTTTCTACTGAAATGATTGTTAATAATGCACCTTAGTTTCAGTTGGAATTTCTGACTTAATTATGTTTGAAACACAATTTACTTACTAAAATTGTATTATATACACATTCATACAAGAATTATTGAAATATTATTGAAATGAGAAAGTGATCAAAATAAAAAAGTGGCCCAAAAGTGCAGACAACATTATTCTATATTTTAATTTGAAACGTATCCAGTCACATTCAAATATCCACCTCTCTATATAATTCTTATGAAAATACTATGCTATGAATTAAAACACAGCATTATCACTTTCCTATTCCAGTTATGAACACCATGTGTTTGAAAATCTCATGTATCATTATCATTAACATGCATTTGCCTGATAGCTTTCTTAAATTAGGGCTCTGGCTTTTTTAAAACCTGGACCTGATTTTGTAGTAGTACTAACACTCACAAATTCCACAGAAGTTCATAAGACCTGTAAGCATTCTGCAACTTTGAAATGGATCGGATCTATAATCTTTAATTGTTAAAGCCAGACAACTCTTAGAATATCAAAGAAGAAAGGAACACATCAAAGAAGGTAAAACTCTGTCAAAAAACAAATTCATCTCAGAAGTATTTAAAGTATTGTACACTCATTGGATTATCATTTCTAAGCTTTCAATCTTTTGGATATTTTTTTTACAACACACACGGTAATAATTTACCACTGGAATAGACTTACAACTGGCATTAGTACAGTAATGATTTTTAGGTGTTACAAATTAATAATCTCTACACATTCTACACACTCAGACCTGAATCAGGGGCACCTTTTGCCATTTTTCTGAAGAATTTCAGAAAAGAGTAGAGAACACTTAGGAGAATCTGGGCAACTGCAATGTCCACGGAACTGAACATTATGGGAAAAGAACAGGTCTAGGTCTTCAAATCAACATGCTAACCCATAAAAACCTTAATTTTAGGATCCAGAAAAATGTAAATTTCAGTCTGTCATATTTTTTGTTTGCAGAGTGTGCTCTGAGACAGCATAACTATTGTCCAGTTTAAAATATGGTACTTTTTAAACATTTAACATTAGCCTATATCTGGATAATCTCTTGTTAGTTATAGGAGAAGGCCTAAGAATCTATGAACTGTTGGTGAAGTTCTAGATAATATTTTTTTCTTTCTTCAAGATTGAGGCACCTTGCGTTGAAGCAATCAGCTTTAAAAAGGAGGCTGAAACATTCCCCAGAATTATAGCTTAGGATATAGAAGCCTGAGACTCATATCAAGATAAAGGGTATTCCAAATGCATGTTTTCCACAGTCTTAGAAGTATCTCATACTCAAGTTTCTCACTGCAGGCACATGTTTTAAGAGAAAGCCAGTACACAAAAGAAGAAAGATGATTACACAATATCTACATTCAGAGCAATCTTTCAGATTCGCATTTTCATTTTTAGATTTTATGTCCAGAAAACACAAACTCTGACTGCTCTGAAACCATGTTAGCAACTGAACTCTGCCAAATTTTATGGAAAGTGGTGCTGAGGAACCTGACTCAGTGCACTTTGTTTAAATCTATTTTGGTTGATGATGGGAAGACAGAAGCTTTAGCTTCAGTGTGATAAATATTTATTGAAACAGAACTGTGTGAAGTCTGCACTATGTTCAAATATATACGGTTAAATTTTGAGTTTAGAGGGCTATTTAATTCACTTCAAAATTCGCTTCATAGTGAGTACAATACAAATAAAGTTACAGACAGAAAACTAAGATCTACGATATGAAAGAAGGGCTCAGAATTTATTCAAGATTCTAAGTTTTCCTCCCTTAATATAAAAAATCTGTGACCAGAGTTAATTTTCTCAATATGTAATCTGGAAATGGTTCTTTTAATAAGGGAATTAAGTAGCTGAGTTGGGTATAAAATTCATGTCAGTGCTATTAAGACATTGACATTGTTATCTGTCAGTATTCTGGTACAGATTACCATTCAGCAATATATATCCCGAGAGTGTATATGTATGAGCTTGTGTGGAAGTGCATCAAATCTTTAAAAAGATTAGTCTGAATAAATATTAAAATTATATATATCCCCCCACTTCCAAAGGAGTTTTATAATATTTCAGGCTTTCCATAAAGTTATAATAAACACTAGTAAAAGAATCTAAAAATACTAAACCTAAAATCTAATATTTTATTTCATTTTCTCCATACTTTCTCCATACAAGTCAACCAAAAAGGACATTACTTCTGTTACAATCTGTATAATAACTTCAGAACAGAAAGCAAGAATGACGTGATAACATTGATATCAAGGTAAAAACCTGAAAAATTTGTTAACAAACCAGAAAATAATTAAAAGACCAAATAACAAAACTTATGCTAAAGCATAGGAGAAATGAGAATTTCTTCTCCCATAGAAAGTTTGACACATTTGTTGCAAGTCCACTTTGTCAAAAGTTACTAGATTATCTTAAGTATTAAAGAGCAATCACTACATGCCTATAATTTTGGTTTTTCAAAAATGAGTGATATTTGGAGTGGTCTTTAGCCTATTCACAGGTACTCAGTGTATACATTACCAATATTCCTAAGATTTCCAGACAGTTGGTAGCACCGTGTGTCAGTAACTGATGCAAAGTTTTCTTCACTTAAAATTATAATATCCCTAGATCATCTTTCTTCATCTACAACTCACAATTTTCAGATAACAAAACACATTCCTACCTTAAAAATATATAAACCTGTTTGTGACACAGAAAGATTGGGTAGTTATACTTTTTCATTTGAGTAACTTTGAAGAAAATAATTTGCATATTTGGGGCCAGAATGAATGAAATATAGAGATATTTTTTATATCAGCATTTGAGTGCACAGATGAATAAAAGATGCAACAGATATTTTTTAAAAGAATACCACATCAAGTAATGGTCTGCAAAATTTTTTGATGTTTTCACACGTATTATAAATTGCATCACAAGAAGTTTTGAATCTAGGAATGCTGATTAACCCACAGGAGTATGTGCTTCAAAAATTATAAAAACAAAGAAAGGAAAAAAATACAATTATTTCTCAGTGTTTGTACTCCTAAAACTTTTGCTATTTTTCTCTTTTTACCAGATATTTCAGATTCTTTTCAATTAAAAAATGTCTACTATATCACTCTTCCTTCTGTGAACATTCATCTCTCTAAATTCTTCATCTGCTATTGCAATTATCTCCTTTTCACTGTGTAACTGTTTTTGACCTCAACCTCAAATTCATTCTTCCTTTCTGGAATTCAGGTGTTTACCACTCATGAGTAAAATGCCTTAAGACCATAGTTTTGTTTTATTTTTTTTGGCTCCCCTTCTTCTCCCTATTTTCTTCCCTACTTTCTGTCTTCTACATTATGATCTATTTCAGGGTAATTCACATCACTAATAAAACTTCACCTACTTAGTGTATTCTGTGTCAGTAGTTAACATACTTCAGCCTCTCCCAGATGCGTTATCTTTCTGAACTCTTATTATTAGATTATGCAAAAGCTGAATCTTTTCACGGAGTTTCCTAAACCACTGAAATTGTACAAATTTCAGCTTCTGAATTCAAGGAAAACAAAATTTTATACTTAGGACTTCACAAATATTATTTCCTCTTTCACTGCTTATTCCTGCCTTCTGTAGCACCACTACTGTTGGTCAATAGCAATCAGTACTGATAAATAGCCAATTGATTATTCTTGATTTGTTCAGTACCCCATCTTGAAACAAATTCAGGTCTTTATATTCAATGATACACTTTTAAGACACTTTATTGAATTCTCTCTATTTATATTGCAATATTGCCAATTAATTCTTCATTCAGCATTTTCTGGTTATTTAATATATTTCACCACAGCTGTCTGATAATACAGATATACCGCAAACTACGAAATTTTATTCTACATAGAATTGCTTAGATCTTTTTTTGTGGACATAGTACATTCCCCTTCGATTTTTTTTTTTTTTTTCATTAACTTTACTTTCCTGACACTGACTTCAAGATAGCTTTTAACTGTTCCTCATGGTCTATCCAACTTGCATGATTTTATGGGCAGTCAGTACTTTGCCCACTCCATCATTTATGTTACATGTAATTTCTCATTTGTCTTCCGTAATTTCAATGTTAACAATATCAGCTTCATTTCATGCCATTCTTTAAGACCTGCACCATCTTTCTGATCTTATCTATAAGCCTAAAGAAATGTTTAATCTGAGTGATGTATCAGAAGATCTCACATATGCAATTACTGATTTTAATTTTTTTTCTGATTTTTGACTGTTCTGAAGTGATTCAGGCAGTTACTCTCATGAAAGGACTTGAAGATCTAATTGGGAAGAGGAAGAAATTAAAAATAAAGTAGTGCAGTGGTTTAACGGCGGCAATCTGCCACCATGAACAGACTTTTAATATATTAATAGCTTCACGTTTGCCAAACTAAGTTGGTTCCTGCTTAAGATTACAAAACAGCTCTAAAAAAATCTACTGAAGTGATATCCTAACCATAAGGAGGCCAATTCCTGACACAAACTGCTGCCTCCTGCAAACAGCACTCTTCAAGATCCACCCAGGTTTTTACAAGTCTTTTACAGGAAGTATATACTAAGCCTTATAGCACTACGTTGTTCTTTCACATTATTCCCATGTATAGTACAGGGTGTTCTGTAGACGATGTATTAACCACTTCAGCAACTCAGCATAAGCAATTTTCATCAACAGGGCTGCCAAAAGAATAAATTGAGAGTACAGCTAAGAGATACTCAAAAATCTTTGGATAGTCAAGGCTCTTGAAGAATTAAAGAAATTTAAAAAGTAAAAAATTAAACTACAAAATGTTTTGTCCAGTGTTATCTAGGAGAAAAGGAGTAAGGAGTAAAGTAGGTGGAATCAGATTGAGCCTATGTTTGTTCTTACTGCCTACATTCACATTCTTTATCATTCCCAAAATCTGCCTAGTACAAACTCCATCTCCTGTTCTTCTCATATTCTGTGGCAATTATTAAACCCCCTAGGGATGGAAGCTCCCAACAAAAAATGGAGTTCATATTGCTCAAGAGAAAATGAATAATTCTATAACTTTTTTTAGTAGATCTTTAGATTTACATCATTTTATAAATTCCCATTTCTTAAGATTAGCATATGCATTCAAGAAACAGTCAAGAACACGCTTAGTTACTCATTATTGAGACAGCATTTTTAAGTGACAAAAAATAATCACTTTGTATTGAGGCCAAGTAAGATAAATATCATTCTTTACATTCAATAAACCAATCAAAATGAATTAAGACACCAGATCTTCCACAGAAATTCTTTAAAAACGAAAAAAATTCCACAACATATTGTAAGATTTCAGAAAGTTGTAACTACTATGTCGCTCACCATGAAGTATGCAACAAATACAAAGCAAGAGTAAATTTTACTGTGTGATAACCATTAGGGTAAGTTTTATTTATACTGAAGGACTTAGAAGTAGAAGACAGGGACAGAAAAGTCGAAACACGACAAAAAAAATCATTTGAGACTGATTTGTCATAAGAAGGCATCTCTGCCAAGAATAAATAAATAAATAAATAAATAATCAGGAGCAATATTAAGTTTGTAAAGCTGACTTATTCCATATTACCTCATAACTTTCATAAGCAGGAAATTAAAATATGTAATCTTATATCACAGCTTGGGAATGTACATATTAAAAAGTCTTAATTATGTTTATCCTTGATAATAAATATATTCTCTAGATAGTTATCTGAATAATATGTGAACTTATTTTTAAGAACTTACATTCCTCAACACTTTTGATATTCACAAGCATCATATGTGATTGATACTTAGCAATGCAGAATAACACTGAAAATAAAATGTAATGAAATTCTTGTGTTAATGTGAATATGTAGTTCAATTATGAATACTTATAAATTGGTCATCAACTCTATTTATTATGTATACATACCATTTTCAGTTTAAAGCTATTTATCCCATGTGGGTGAAACTACTTCTGGCTTACATTCTGATGCTGAATGGAAATAGCTCTTGGCATTTGATGAAAGTACCAGGACAACAATTCCTAGTTTTGTCAGTGCAGTAATGCATAACAGTAGAACAACTTTACATTCTTAAATACATACAAAAAATCTACACAGATTAAGTCCAAAGCTGCTGTTTAATCTACTTTTTTAGTAAGACCCAGAAGTACCACTGAAGATCAGGTCTGCCATTATGTCAAACACTGTATAAACAAGGCTTGATTTAATGCTTATTGAACTGAATGGAAAAAAAAGTCTCAGATAGACTACATCTAAAGAGAGGCAAATCCCAAGTGGGTAAAATTCTTACATATTTATCTTCATTCTTAAAAATAACTATAAATACAAGAGACTTAAAAGGAAAAAAAAATAAATACAGACATCAAATACCAGTTCTTAATAAGTTATATTTAATTGGTTGATACATCACAGAAGAAAATAAACAATGTGAAATTCCACTGTTTCATGGATTTATTCATAAAAGGGAATCTCATTTGTAAAAAAGGACAGGTAGAGGGAAAAAAAGTAAAACAAACAAACAAACAAAAAAACAAACCATGATCTGCTGGAGACTTGCCCCAGGTTAATTATTAATTGATGTGGCTCAAAGAGCTTATCAGTTTTACAGAGTTCTTTACTGACTGGATTGAAGTTTTCAGCTTGTAAACACATGAAAAGTGCAGTCACTTAAACACAATATATATGATTTTAGTTAAAAAACACATACTCAAGAGTATTTGGCCCTATAGGAATGTAACTTCATTATACTGATTTTGAAGCAGCTATTGTTACGATGGCATCATATCTATTTATGCAAGGAGGTTGCAATAATTCACCTCACTGAATGAAGAAAAAGGAATAAATTCCTTTTCTGTTCCATTAGTGACTTTTGTTTTGACCTTCATTTAAATTATTTTTAATGAGAAAACAAACAAGCAACCACTCCAGTTTTACTACTGAACATAATTTTATTGTCCCTAAGATTTATTGGTAATATTTCACTCCTAAAGTAGGTGTTTAAATTAGTCTCCTTCTTTCTAAATTTCTGAGCTAAACTGCTCACCAACTGACATATAAATAAGTTAAACAGCATGATGATTCTGAATGGCTAATAAACCTCAAAGTATCATTTGTTTTGTCAGTTGTTCAATTTTGCTTACTTGCAGCTACTTACCTAAGCACTCGAAATTAGCACAGGGTCCAAAAAAGAGTGAAAGTCCATGAAGTCCAATTAAGTGAGTGAACATATACTTGATATATTAAAGAACTTCAATAGTTAACCTTATAAAATTTACTACAGAATAAGGCAACAGATAATCAAAGGCTTCACAATTTTGTAAACTAAACAAGATGATTACAATATACTCACACAAGAATTCTTACAAAAGATACATAAAGTAAAACAAAATACAAAGCAAAATGAAACAATTAAAAATGATTTACTTGACCAAAGTAAATAGGTAGGTAGGATTTGTAGTAGGTAGGATTTGTAATGCTCACTGTTACAAAGAATGAAAAGCATTTTATTAGGAAGTTTGAATGTGAAAAGATAATGCCTTATATTGGAAAACATATTTTGTAAGAAAGATTCTAATATAGTTTCCATTCCATAAATGACATATCAATTGTAAAACAAAAGAATCTGAGTAGAAGGGTAAATAGAATTCTTTAAAACAGTTGAAATGGAGAAATATAAAAAAATATTTACAGAAATTCCATTAGTGTAACCATAAAAGTGGGCAAGTATTCTATTGCTGAAGCAAGATTTTTCTGCTTCTCTTGTCTGGAAACCTAAATACAGTATATTAGAAACAGTACATTAGAGATACTGATATAGAGGCTTGAAAAAGGTACACGAAATAGGAATGAGAATACAAAAAAATATACTTCAGTAAACAAATAAACTTCTGCCACTTGTAACACAGTTCTTAAACTTTCTTTCAAATGTTTAAACTTCTCCACAGTCTACTTCAGCGAATGCATCTAGGAATACTAAAACTGAAGCAATGTGTGAACAGCATCATCATCCTCAAGGCAGCTGGGTCTTTGAACAGTCTCCTTCACGATTCTGGTTAGAAGAGAAGGAAAACAGGAGAAAAGAGTACAATGAGGTAGCAAAATAGTCACAAAACCTAGTAATTTTCAATGATACTTAGGAAGTTTTGATTTTACTTACCTTCACCCAAATTCCAATCAGATCCTTCAGTTTTCACCTAACTTGTCATGAATAACTACATCACATAATGCTCAGGGTGCTTGTCAGTACTGTCTCATTGTGCAACTGTATTAATTATGCAACAAAAAAAAGGGAATTCACCTCAAACACTTCTGTAATGAACAAACGCATTACTTATTGGAAGTCACAAAAACATATAATGCTCTCAATGGGGAAACAAAACAAATTTCAAAGAAAGGAATTAGCATGACATATACATAACATGCATGCTTAGTAAAACATTGAAATAGTAGTAACTATTTGCAAAGCAATATATATAAAAAATACTGAGCAGTTTTAATGATACATAAATTATTAAAATTTATTACAAATATTTTTTATAAATATTTCCATTTGCAATAAATGAAATATCTTTGAAAGAGAACACTGAATACAGTGCACACAACTCACACAGTATGATGACAGCCTATGCAATGTTTTAGCATATGCTTGTACTCTGGTCTACAGAGTCTGACAAAACCTAAGAAGGCAGACCTGGCTAAGAGTCAGGAGTCACGCTTATTAAATTGAACTCTCAGGGGTATCATGCAATCAGAGGTCACAATCGAGGCAACAGAAGCAATGTCACGATATCAGAGAAAGGGCCAATTCAGACCTGCTCCCTTACAGGCAGTGAGGTCAGGGCTTGCGGCAAATAACTGTATTAAAGGGGAATATTCTCTGCACACTTTTAGAACTGTCATCTGAACAAACAAAGTCAGGTCATTGGTAGGTTAAATCAGAACTTTATGCCTTAGTGGCACATAGCTTCTTTTCTTTTTATATTCTCTACTAATTTCTCAATCACAAAATATATACCATCAGATACTGAAGCAAATTTAACTGTCAAATTTTTTAAAATTAAATTCTATATTTTATAAAGAGATCTCTGTTATTTTCATAATTTGAAAAATTACTGAGCTTGATACATATGAAAAAATAAAAAGCATGAAAGTGCTTTAGGGAAATGACTTTCCACAGTCAATTTTAGTAAGCTTGCTAATCAGTTTGCTCTTAGAAACCATTTATAAAACTTAAGGTAAATCATATTCTCCTTCCTTAATGACAGTTGTGAAATACAATATTTGAATTAGTTATAAGCACTCCTATGATTCCTTGAAAAATCATCTAACATACATACTGCCTATTTTCATAGATTACATGAAACATGTAATCTGTAGGTACAGGAATTTGCTCTTAGAGTTAGCCTTGAATGGCATGATTTTTTTTAATAACTGGATTTCAATTTAAAAAAAAAAATTAATGTTTTGCTTGAAAAATGTTGTGTATTACCAAAATAAATTATCTGTCTGATTCACAACAGATAACTATAAAAATATAAAAAGATAGTTATAAAAAAAGAAAATATTAAGAGGTGCGTCAATATTAAATGCATTGTCATATGAAAAGTAGCCTTATTGGAATACTGTAGATCTCTGGCCTTACAAATACTACCAGTTCTCCTTAGCACTCCTATATAATAAGAACTTCTACATAAGAAAACTGAAAAAATATATTCTTAAATCAATGAAAAATTCAGGAATAAAGGCCTCTTAAGTACACTTCTGAAAAGTTTGCAGAGACATTGCTATTAAACATAGCATCATGCCATGCCACTGAAACAAAATTTGTACCTATAACTGACTCTAAGTATACATTATATTCTTTGTTCATAGCTTCACATAAAATGCAAGTACTTTTGCAAGATAAACTTTTGTGCAATGCAACAGATGTGATATTTCTATAGACACACTTTTTGTGGCCTATGTTAAAATATAATTCACTTACCAAGATCAATTTAATGCTTGAAATATTTACACCAGAAAATGCTTGGGATATACCTAAACATACCTTTTAATGACATCTTCACTAGCAATTTTTTTTTTCTTTTTCAGTGTAAAAAGAATTGCTTGCATTTGGATATTTTTTAGTAAAAGCAAAACAAACAAACAATTTCAATATTGATCACAGTCTCCAGACATCCAAACAAATGGCAATAAATTCAATAATTGTTTTCAATGAGGCTTACTAAATCCAAGTGCTTTAACACTTTATTTTAGAGGAATTTAGCCAAATTTTCTCTCCCTTACCCCCTCCAACCAAATCCATTTGGATTTAACTTGTTTCTAAAATTATCTGTCTTTTGCACTCTAAGACCTGGGTCACAACCTTACTCAGGGACAGGAAATAGTTATCAGGTCATTGAATGGTCAAATGGAAAAGGATTTGAAATGCTTCAGTACTCAGGGGTCTTTTCATCCAAAATGATTGCCTTATGTAGAATAAAATGCTGTGCATCTGAATATGGAGTCAACTTATTTATGCATATACTGGCTGAGCAGATAGCTATACTACTTAGCTTGTGAACACCCACTTCAAGGAAAAGAGAAAAAGTAGTGCAAAAAACTCAAAAGATAAAAATAAAACTATCCAAACTATTGAGCTATCTTATTCAACAATGACATAAACTACTTATCAACCTCTGATGACATTTTGAGTGAAATCTCATTCCTTCTGAGCTCTTCACTGGGTAGTTATTAGCAAAATAGCAGTAGTACTTTTTCTTCCCCTTAAAGTGAAGTTCCTTTTAGTTAAAGGTTGGTGAATTACTCTGGTGGAAAAGCAAAGGTGACAGAGCTTATATATTGTATAAAAATCTAAATAAGTTTGCTGGAACAAATAATCTCTCTAGGTCAGAGAATATACACCACCACAAATCACAAATCTGCAAAACAACAAAGAGCTAACACACATGCAGGTGAAATATGTGGTCAAAATCGGAAACCCATAATATTAGAACAGTGGAACACTAAAGATTAGAAACACAGTGAGAGTTTATAACAGTAAGTATCTATGGCCAAAACTTTCTACTGAAGAATTTCAGGCAAGGATAAAAATCTTATTGTCTCTCTCTCTCAAAAAAAAAAAAAAAAAGAATTAAAAAATCATTTAATGTTAAACGTAAAAATATTAATAAAAATATCATATGTTTATATAATTTATAAGTATTCAGATGCTGAACTTTACTGCCTGAATGTACATAAATGACATTTTATGCATTCATTTTTAAACCTACACTATAATTTCAGGATTGCTTCATTCCATGAATAGTGAAAAAAAAAAACCGTACATTATTATTGATGGACAGGAGGCTGGAAAATTAGGCCCAGATTTTATTTTTTAGTTTTGTTTTATAATAAGAAACTGGACCACTGAAACTATGTAACTGAAGCTTGAGTGCGTGCACTGTAAGGCCCCTGCAGTCCTTTACAACTTTTCAGCGTACCGCTGTTGTGAACTAGGTTTGCACTCTGCCAGCAGAGCAGCTCTGACCCATGGAGAGCACTCCTTCAGATCAACAGTGCCTCAGGCTTTACTGCTTTCTCCAAGAAGTCTTACATTTCAGGCATCAAGTTGAATTTCTTCTGGAGATGATTAACCCAAACCCATGACAGATTTTTTCCAAGATATCCAACTCCTTATGTTTATTTTATCCTGGCTCTTTTTGGATGTACTGGACATAAGTAACCTACTCATTTTACATGTTAAAGGGTTGGTGGAGAGCCATTAATTCCTTAAAATGAGAAAATATTTCAATGTGAGAGTTCTGTTGTGTGAGCTCACACTAAATAATAAGAAACAAAGCCAGAGAATTCTGATTTTAAAAGATAGATTCTCTTCCACACTACTTGTTTCTGTAACACATTTTCATCACATTTCATCACACAGACCTTAGATTCTTTAGAAATGTGTAATTCTGTCAATTTTGTCAGTGCCACATGGTTCAAGAAACGGCTTCCCTAATCTGGCATACAAATTTGAAGCCCAGGAGATATGTAATATGTGCATCTTACTGTAAACATGGCAATTCTGACAGTAGGACTGCAGGAACATCAGATTTAGAATGTGGTTAATAATCCCTTTCAGACCACAGATAAATTAATGATGATTTAATTTAGAAATGGATGTTTACAAACAACATAAAATTTACAAACCGCCTCCTGGGCGCTGATACTATTTTTTTTCCAATGAAAATAACTAATTTATAAAAGATAAAAACAGCCAACAAAGAGCTATTAGCTACAGTTCAGTGTACTTTTAATTGCCCTTAAATAACTAGTAACTTAAACTTGCTTTACTTAAGTCTAGTTACTTAACTTACTTAAGTATACCTAAAGTTTAATATTAGCATTCTACCCTCAGTGCTTTCTCTTAACTCTTAACTTAACACACAGATATTTAAAAGCACCATTGATCTGAATCAGTGTAAATTCTATTTAATAACATACATTTTTTTCTTCAGTGTCGTTAATATAGAATATCTAAGAAACTGTTTATCATTATGGTGAAATATTTTAATAAGCCTACATAATTAACTCAAAGGAGATCTTACAATTACCACTTTCCAAAATCTCAAGTTCTATTTTCCAATTAGCATGAGTAATAACAAACTATAAGAATGCTCTGCTACATATTCTCACTTGGAATGACAATGAGTTTCATAATTGTGAAGTACCAGAAAGATGAAAACTAGAAAATATTAAATGGATTTCTGATATTTAGCTTTCAATAATAAGACATAACCACAAGATCATTTTAAGTCTTACTCTCGTTCAAGTATGAAGTGTTGTATCTACTTGCAATTTGAAGGGAAATGGGTAAGTATTTCCATAATGAAAAACAACCTGTAAAGTTAATTATCAAAATCATATTGGTGAAGGATGTTTTAATATACCTATTTTTCACTTTTCAGTGATTAGTTACCTATGAGCGTAAAATGAAAGGAAATATAGTACTACCAATAGGAAGTATAAATTCCCAAGTTGCAGTATCCTGACAACTCATTCCAATGCCTTTTTAATATAAATAAACTTCCTGGCAATGGTCATCGTATGCATCCCAGGGTGAAGCCAAGTTATATTCTTTCCACTTATTTGAACTGTATGGTACACATATCACTGATGGCTATGACAAAATATGACCAAAAAAAAAAAAAAAAAAAGAACAAAAAAAACCAACAATGTTTTAATAGATTACTTAATCTACTAAATCAATGAGAACATAGTATATGAAATTCTGAGAAACACAGCAATCATTTAAATGAATCATATGCAAATAATAAACACTTAGATAACTTGACTGGACTCTCCCATGTGATCTGCATCTTTGAACTTGCTCTACAGATTGGAATCCAGGTTTTCATTCAACTGAATTGAACAGAAACTATTTGGATGATCCAACAAAACTGCTGAGGTACCCAGATTAAAGAGGACTCCAAAATATGTATACTGTTTCCAAAGATTGTAGCAAAACAATGTGCTAGGCAAGGGGCCTCCTTCTGTAGTTTTGTACTACTGCACCAGGATAAAGCAGTTACACTGTTGGCTGGTAGAAGTAGACATCCTTCCTTTGTATAAATGGAATTACACACCCTGTAATTATCGACCTATGGCTGATAGAAATGCTCAGTTACACATTCAGTCAAGACTAATTGGAACTGCCCAAGAAAAGAATAGCCAAAGACAGATTCTTCTTTCAATTTCTGATTGACTTGATCCAAAATAATTTAGGCTATTTTATACTACATTAATGACTGAAACAGCCTTCAGATAACAAGAGAAGCAGCAGTAAAATTTCCTAAAAACACACTTTGCCATGAAATAGGAAATGAAGGAATTTTTTTTTGGTGTGTTTTTTTTATAACTTTTTCAAGATTTTGAAACCATTGAAATATCACTGTCTACAAAACATATCACGCATATCACACATATCACACATATCACGCTAGCTTGTGCTAAATGAAACTCAGCAACTTGTCTGGAAGCATAACCCAATGACACCAGAAGAAGCAGTATCTCATAATATTTCACACATAATTCCAGGAAATGTCCACCCAAACAAAATCATAGAATCATAGAATCATAGAATCACAAGGTTGGAAATGACCTATGAGATCATCCAGTCCAGCTGTCTCCTCATCACCACTGCTACCACAAGCACTAAACCATATCTCGCAACTCCTCATCCAGATGCCTCCTGAACACTGCCGGGGACGGCAACTCCACACACTCTCTGGGTAGGCCATTCCAGTGCCTGACCACTCTCTCAGAGAAAAAGTTTTTCCTCATATTTAACCTAAACCTCTTCTGATACAACCTGCAGCCATTTCCCCGGGTCCTGTTTGTTGCCCATGAGAAGAGACCAAACCCCTCTTCAGCCCAACCTTCCTTCCGGAAGTTGTACAGTGCAATGAGGTCTCCCCTGAGCCTCTTCTCCAAAGATGTGAAGCTTTCCAGATAACAAGTCAGAGTTTTTGATCAAACCAGTCTCTTAAGAGAAGCAGTAGAGCACGCTAGCATTCTCTGTGGCCTAGAAGCTAATATGGTCACTATATATGACCACAGCCCAAAAATACTACTTATTTGAATTTAAGTTTCAACTAACCTATATGACTACATGCATTAAACTAATTTTAAAGAAACTAAAACAGATTGACAGGCAGCATTCATATTATAAAATGCACAATGATACTACAAATGACTCTAAAGAGTAATTGTTCATAATTTATTTTAGTTCAGAACAAATGGAAAAGCATAGAAAGACTATACTATTTAACTCTTGTCAATTTATAGTCAGAGTATATGCATAAATGTGTGTATGCACACATGTATATACATGCATACACACATACATATACATATACCATACAAACACACATTTAATTGCATTCCCATGCCTTCATACGTTGCTTGTATTTTTAAATGGTATGCTCTTGTTTGTAGGAATAATGCTTCCTTATGTGTTAATGAAGCATGTAATACAAGGGAATTTGCTTATGACTATCTTGTGTGCTATCATGGTACAGATGTGAAAAAAAGGTTCTCTTATGAGATTATTATAACACTGCTGAACAAAAGATGATGACTCATATTAACAAAATATAAGATGTCACTCAAATTTTAAAAGATATTTTCACATATATCTCCTCAATCTCATTATTTTCTTACAATGCGTATATAAAAATAAAAATGCATCAATTGTCTCATAGGATCAAAGAATTCCACAAGTTTTAAAAATTGGATATCAACATTTATTTTCCCTGTCACTTCCTCCTGTTTGGAAACAAGGTAATCTTCATAAAAATCATTCCTTTTATAACACTTTAAACAATTAAGTCTCATGGCCTGGCTATATTTCCATTGTCTAGTAACTGTATACCATTCAATAATCTCTGAAACAATAAACAGTGGAAAATCATATCTCAACAGATAAAACAATATTTTTATTTAGAGCTGACATTTTAATTATTTACAGACTCAAGACAAACTATACGTAAAAATAAATATGTTTAATTAAGGCATAAAGATGCTATAATGAGAGACATTAAGCTCATTCATTTCCACCCTTTATTTTATAGCTCTTATTTTTAATTCTTTTTTTCTATTGGTATTGTTAAACACAAGCTAAAGACACAATGAAGACAAAAGACATTCATCCTACACTTTAACTAGATTACCTCCTAAATATTCATTACCATGATGTGTTCCAGTTTGAAAATCTAAAACTGGTCTAATTGTTTCACTTCCGAGGGCATCTCCTTTCAAAAGTAGTGATTCTGTTATTTAACAGATAACATATGTGTACTTACTATTGATGCTAAACTTTCTTCCCTCATTTCCCGCTTTAAAGAAATAAAGTGGGAATGTATAGAACACAGTTTTTTCCTTTTCTTTGAATTATATTTACTAATTTATGCAGGAGACTGACCGGAGTTCACATTTTCTGCCAGAGCACTGACTACCAGTGTGTGAAGGTAAAAGGGATTAAACAGTTACATCCAGGAAGTTTATTTCCTCTGCAAAATGAATTGGACTGTATTCTCTCTTGACTTAGAACATGGTGTCCACAAGTTTTATGGATAAAGAATGAAGTAATTCCAACTTCTTGTTATGGAAATAATTTGCACTGCAGAACAGACCCAAAGAAATTTATTCCAGGAAAAAGAGGAAGAAATGGTTAAAAAGTGAGAGAGGTGAAATAGGAAGGAAATTTTTCTGTGAGCGAGGGCAGAAATGACTGGTGACATAACTCTGAAATCATCACGCAAGTCCTTTGATTTGAAGTAGATAACATGTAAGATGTTATCCAAATTCTAACTTTAAAATATCTGAATTCTGACTGAGAGGTATGCCAGTTAATGCTCTGTACTGCACTTTAGATTCAGATAAACATTCTGGTGTTTTCTGACCATGCTATCTGTAGTAGCAATGCCTCAGGTAAAAGGACAATCTCATATTTTGGTCAAACAGAACAGTTTGTCTTCTTGAAGCTCACCAGATAGCATGTAAGTAAGCATCTTATATAAAGTTGATGAAAGAAGTCATGCTTATTAGCTGTCCAAAGAAGTATAATCATTCTTGAAATGAAAGACAAAGTTCAAGATTGCCAGTACAGCACTTGCCTTTTGATATCTAATCTGCCACAGTGCCTTTTCTCCATGTATTAAAAAAACAATTTCTATGATTTTTAGTATATATATATATCGGCTTTCCACAATGAAGAAAACGTTTACAGGCAGAAACAGATAAACCAGTGGCAGGAAAGCTAGGCTAAAGACAGGTTCTTAGTCTGGGATCAAGTTTCTCTCTTTGATACGGCTTTGAACAATCATGCTTATGGTTGAAAGGACACAGAAGCAGTTTGCATGTCCATCATCAGCACACGATGACTTCAACAAATGGTAGCATACAAACATATGCCACTGGAACAGATGAAACTCAATGGAAATTGATCAGCTGGATCTAGTAGGTGGCAGCTCTGCTCATGGCAGAGGAATTGAAGTAGATAATCTCTAAGCACCCTTACAACCCAAGCCCTTCTGCGATTCTGACTTAGTCTATGAAATGGTAAATCAGGCCTCGCATATATAAACTCCATATTTTATACAAATTCGTGCTTGAATGCAAGGAAAACAGAGAAGCACACACATCTTTCCTCTTCAGAATTTCACAAGAACTGTTTCCAGCTAAATCTGAGTATGGACTCATGAATGTGAGACAAATTTGGCCCTTCATATAACTAAGTTCATTGACAGAATTCATTTAAGATATACCCAGCTCAGTTGCATACCTGTCTCAGGTTTAACTTCTTTTACTAATCAGTAAATGTGAATTATCTTGTTTCTCTTTTGCCTTACAGAATTGGGAATAAGTAAGGTATTGTATAGTTATGTCATAAAAAATGATAAAATGGCAAAGGTGGCACTTTTCTGAATACAGAATTGAGTTGCAAAGGGAATGAAAATAGCAAAAAAAGAGCTCTAGAAATGCTCATATTCTTAACAGAAGGGTATTTTAAATTTTCACCTGTATTCACATGTATTGAAACCAAAGAGCTTTATCAGTAATCTCATAAGTTAATGAACTAAATTAGCATGTATGGATTTTTGGAAAGCAAATCATTTTTGCTTGTTGAAGTAAACACATTTGCATGTTCAAGCTTTTTTTTTTTTTTTTTTTGTCTTCTGTCAAATGTTGGATTTTTAGAGAATATTTGTCAAAATAACTGCTTTTAAAAAACGTTACCAATCATCAGGTATAATGGCTACCTTGAGAAAAGATGACTATGAAATGAAAAATTTGAAGTGATATTTCATTTACAAAATTAGCTACTTCATTCCTCTGTGGCATGCTTTTATGTCCTTGAAAGTAAATTAGTAATAATAATAAATAAATAAAAAGTGTGCCAGTTCATTATGAATTAATATCTTGGAACACACTCCCTCAAATGAATTGAAATTGAAATTCTTCACTTCTGTAACTTGAAACACTGAGGAATTGATAAGGACCTTAAAATCCTACCTTCTTCAATTTCTTCATATTGTTGTATATTTCAAGTAGACTTGTTTAAAAGACATTAGGGGACATATATGCTTATATGCATACAGACAAAGTGAAATTCTTGCTCATACCTTCAAAGTAACCAGCTTTTACAGACTGTATCTTTGGTGGTTTCACATGGAGATGTTTATTTTCATTTTTTTTGAACAACGCCAGGCGCACAGCTGGGTCTAGACGAAAAGAACAAGTTAAAATCAAAGGTCAGTCTTGGCTCATTCATTCCTTCAAGCAGTTTTTCACCTTTTAGACACTTAATAATTGAAAAGACCTTTAAGCGTTGGTTTTATATTCACAGTAGGTTGCATTTTCTAAAAAAAAGCTACATAAATACATGTGTAACTGAGACTCAAGCTCACTGTCCTACCAGAATTTAACACCATTGATCCTTATTTTGCTAGCTTATCTCAAAATTGAAAATAATTTCAATAAATTTGCACAAAATATTTCAAAATTCTGTTTTTAAAGCTTGAAACTCAAGCTTTGAACTCAGTATATGACAAGTACTATTTCTAAAAGCTTTGGTCCGTAAGTATTCAGTGGTCTAAATCAAGTTACTTACACCTAAAGAATGTTAACAGAAGGCAGTTTATTAGTTATGTTTTGAGGCTAAACATGCAGACAATAAGATAACCATTTTCCAATCCTTACAGAAGTAAAGACATTGGGAAAATATATATATATATATATATATATATATATATATATATATATACACACACACATATATATTTGGCAATCCATAGTGCAGCAGTTTTTGTTGAACTGTGTGTTCTGATAGTGCTAACTTCTCATAAAGCAGCAAAGCAGACTAACTAGAACATAGTTGAAAATATCGATGAAAGTAATTTAGTCCATGCCTACTTCCCGAGGCAGAACCAGTGACACCTTAGACTTTTTTTTAAACTCCAGTTGTCTAGGAAAAAGTTTCTCTTCTTGTTGTGTGATGTTTGCAGCTCCCAAATTAATTCAGAAGATGCCAGATTTGAAGTCATTTTACCCCACTTTTACTAACCACATCAGGGAGACTCAATGACACATCAGGGAGACTGAAGAAGTATAGTAAATAAGCTCAATTAATTTTAAGGTGAGAATATTAAAATCATTTATAACTGGATTACTAGCTTTATAGATATATTCATTTTGCACATAAGGACTAATTACATCTGTTTCGGCATTCATCTCAAATAAAAAATAAATCTGTATTAAGTTTGTGATCTTTAGAGTAGCACGTTTGAGACAGTAGATTGAAGTAAGATTTTGAAAAAAAAGAAGTATTAAAATAATAATATGCTATATTTTAAAAGTTTTGTCTGAACTTTTAAATGACAGAAGTTACAAAGATATTGTAACTGAAGTATAAATTAATATTTTCATACATGTAATATAGATGGTCGTATGAATACTACACATGGATTAGAGTGCAGTATGTTTGGAGACGCTGTTGATAAGATACAGAATTGACAAAAGGACTTCTAAGTTACAAAGGTAGCTGCACTAAAATGAAAGACAGTGTCTTTCTTCCACAGGCAACCAAATACAATGTTTCAAAATTGACTAAAATATCTTAAGACGAAATGTAATTGAACATTCCCAACCATTTTCAAGTAAAAAAGCAATTTCTACAATAGCACAGTTTTCCTATGATGGTCTACTGAAGTTGCTCCAATACATTTTTGAAATGTCATTTTCCCTTAATCGAGCTTACCATTCAATTCTGAAAAATCCAGCCAGTACAAAATTAATCTATACCAAGGACTTTCAAGTGAAGTCACGTGAAATTGTTAGAATTATTCCACTTTTCTCAAATATTTACTTGTGCACAAAGACATCAGAAATACATGAACTGAGAACAGAGGGAAATGATGGAAAGTGTTTTACTAGGGGATTTCTATCAGAAGATTTATCTCTGGGTCTTTGTGAAATAATCTTTAGGGATTTAACTTAGTGCCAGACTACTGAATTTGTACCTACCTAGATCGCCTCATCCATTGCCTACAGCTCTTTTGTTATTAAAAATGAGCCTTTATCTAGTCCCAAATGTAGGCAATATTACAAAGATTAGTTTATAATACCGGTGCTTTTCAGTCTCTGAGAGAGATGGGGAAATGAACTGTATGTATGCTTTGATGACAAGCAATCAAATCTTTCAGATTTCACACAGAGAACTGTTAAAGTGTGCAATAGTTCAAAATCATATAAACATATTCCTGGATTCTTGCATACTCATTTACGTGTGGCTTATTAGACAATTATCTGTGTGGGCAATCTAGAAACCAAGGACATAATTTAATACACATTGTCTGGCAGATTTCAAATATAGAATATTAGTTGGACAAATCCAAGAAATATTATAGAAACAATATGGAGAGAATAGTTACTGCCTGATCTGCCACATTTACTAAACAATGTCATGGCAATATGTGAAACTGAAAAAATTCAAAGCTTGCCATAAAACATAGAAAAACATTAGCATGTATCTGTACCAACTTTAAAGAGCTGATAAAGCAAAGTAGCATTGTGACAGATGAGCATCTAACAGAAAATTCAATTTGTAAATTCATATGTAAGAAAGCCTGCATTTTGTTCCATAACTGAACAGCAATTAGAACCATGGGATTCTCATCCAAGGCCTGAATTCCCAGATTATACTGCTACGTGGAATACATAGCAACAACACCAGTAGCTTTTCATTTCTGCTACTAGAAAAATATAGATTAATGGTCATTTACTTAACGTGTAATAAGAAATAATATAGTCCCCCAGGTTTTTATTTTGACTGTTGTTAATTTAACAAATTATACTGTATAGTGAGATCATCTGTTCTGGCGTTCTGGGTTTTATACTTCTGTGGTTGTTGGTCTTAGTTGTTTTGTTTGCTTGTTTTGTGTTGCTCTGTTGCCTTAAATTCTAAACTCAAAGTAAAAATTATTTGCTGACTCCTATGAAACATCTTAATCATTTTCCTTTGGTTCTAGGAGTTGAGGTCCTCTCCAGCTGGCTTTTGCCTTTTTTAAGACTTATGGTAGCAAGAATTACCATTTCATGCTGTCAATCACTGGTAAGAGAGTTTTCCTTTGGAGAGGAAAAGGATAAACACTAAGTAATACAGTAGTGTAGCAGACACCAGCTGAAAGCCAGACAAAGCTTCCAGATATCTTAAAAGGAACAAAAGTTCACTTTCAGAGTCTAATATAAAATCCAAATAACCTAAGAAATTCAAAGTTAAGTAAGAAATTCTGTATTGCTGTGCTAATGCATCTTCAGGAAATTTAGAATTGTTACTAATTATAGACAGTTTTTAAGCACAGCAAGATGTAGTAATGCCTGCTCTGTTTAGAATTTTCATTAGAATTTCTAAAGAATTTTATGCATCCATGATAAGCAAAAATTTTTCCAAGATTATACCAGTTATATCCGGCTGTTTTTTTTGGGGGGGGGCAAAAGTTCTTGCACAATCAAACAACCTTGTTATGGAGATATGAATAATACTACACAAATTTTATTCTAAGGACAACATTTTAATCATAGGAAATAAATGCAAAATTAACCTGAGTAAGTAAATAATTGTAACTTGATTCTATCATAAGAAAAATATAAGAAGTACAAATTCTAGAAGATATATATATATATATATATATATAAAGAGAAGAGATACATGAGAAAAAAGACAAAGTCTGTTTAATACAGCTGTAAAATACTCATTTTTATCAGAATTTATCCCTGAAAGAAAATGATGTCTTTATGGACATTTAAAGTGTAACCTGTCTTTACTAAATCACATTCCCCCTTATTCAAATTAATGTTTAATGCTGTACAAGCAACCTTTTTAAAAGAGATGCTCTATTTTGAGATTTAAGAATAGAAACATCTACTTACTACAGTAATTATTTATGTGTTGACTTACCCACATTTTTATTACTGTATTTTCTGGGCTTCATTTTATGGGCCCTCTTCAGCATTAGTTGTGCAGTAGAAATATCTTTAAAACCCCTATGGGAAGGAAATAACATACTAAACACTTCACATATATTACATTAGATCACCTGCAAAGCATTTTATAATGCACTTTTCAAAAAGAGTGTAAGTTTTTAGTACTTTGTATGCATAGTAAAAAATATTACGAATTATACAGATTCCTGCAATGCTTATCTTAAAATTATAATGTATAAAGCTGGTTTCTTAGACACTTTTAAAAGAAACTGCAATAACTTTTACTTTGGTAGAAAATGGATTCTTGAAAAGTGGAACATAAAATAAGCAAGGTATGACAGCCAAATGTACTGCACCTATTTCCTACCAGATCTCTTACCAGAAGGAAATAACAAAAAAAGAAGAAGAAGGAAAAAAAAGAAACAGAAGTTTAACATACCATTCTTTTGAAATTTTCTCTTCTTTATCAGACCTGAATGAAAACTTTTTTTCTTTTAAGTCAGAGTTCTGTGACATTGTTTCCTTCTCTGAACTGAAAACAAATTATAGGAGCAATATTTAAAGGTTGATTCATAAGAAAGGGTATTGTGTGACTATTTTGCAGCTTTTATTATTATGTATGTTGTTTGTGCCTTTGGAAGCTTGGAGATAATACAAAACAAATCTATTTTAATACTCCAAGAAAACTTTATCTCAGAGTCTAATAAAAGACTGCCATTAATTTGAAATGTTTACATTTCAATTAATCAAAGCATAATTCAGTCCTTTCTCTCCAAAAGAATACAGCTGTGTAAGAAATCCCTTTTAATCTTTATCTAGTCTTAGAAATATGTATTTCAACATCTACATGTTATTATACAAACTCTTTTTTTTTTTGTGAATTATAGTCAAACACATACTTAAAATGTATGTGTATATCCACATATGCTTAATTAATGAAAAATTATAATTACACTTAAGATAGCTAGTTTTTAAGGTAATATCATTTTTAAAAAAAGCATCAAAAAACAGTCTTAATTTCTCTTCCATATGATGTCTATAAAATAAAAATCAACTAATCAGAATGGGATAAAAAAACAGCATCCTCCCCCTTCTTTAGTCCTTCCCCCCACCTTCAAATACTTTAGTTACCTTCTGTGACAGTGGGTATTTTCCGTTGAGTATGAATGTGGTCTGTCAATACACTGCCAAGGTGTTTGTGGTGACAATTGCAAATTATCTAAACGTTCACTGGAATCTGAAGGCCTAGCATGCTTCTCAGTAAAAAAAAATTAAAAAAAATGCAGTTGGTAACTCCTGCAATTTGTCACAAGTCATGAAAACAATTATTCAAAAAACAAAAGTTATCCATGTGAACAGACTTCTGAGCATGACTGAGACTATTTACATCTAGGACTCCAAAATGTGAAGGTAAATCTGAAAGAGTTTGCAATCTATTACTGCAACAGGAGGGATTCTCAGTAGTGCAATGACCATTGGAAACTTACCTTCAACTAAATAAACAGGGCAAAAAGGTGACTTCAGTTATACTTAAAGTCCTAAAATATAATGAATTATACATTTGTAAGACTTCTTTATTTTAACTGTAGGAGATAAAACATTAGGAATAGTATGCTTGAACAAGGAAAAAAAAAAAGCCCTAAGAAAACAAAAAGTTAAAACTTCAGTTTATCAAGCAACTAGCAGACATTACAGCTCAATGACCTTTAGCTGCTCTGAAAACATTCAGCTGTTGTCATATAATGCAGATCCTAGTATTTTTAAAGTACTGTGTCAACTAGCAATTTTTAATCTACTGCCAAACGTACAGATGAAGAACATCTTTTTTTTTTTTTTTTTTTTTTTCTGCTACCGTGAAGTAAAGTCTTGAAATAAATCCAAAATAAAGAAAGACTTAGACAAATGAAAGAATATTTGAAAGAAAAATCACATTTGGGGATGAGGAGGAAGTCTGAGACTTCAAACTGTGTCCTTCTCGTGTCAATAGATTTTCATATTAATCACTGCAGAATAGCATACCTTTAGGAATGAAGACTGAAGACCATATCCCTAAGAAACGAATAAAGACTGACAAGTAACAAGTTTTGTGACGTTACCTTTGTCCAGTGCAGCTGGTTTGAGATCAGGAGTGTTTGTGAAGGGAAACGGGTGCAATCTGGAGTTGGCCATTCATACCCTATTGCAGCCTGTACAAATGAGTAAAGTCAAATAGTGCACTGATAAAATCAGTTTAGTTTTGATAACTTTTACAAAGTCTCTTTTCAACTGTCTTGTGTACTGTTTCAAGTGTTTTCACATCATATATCAGAACTGCCACCTGCAGAGTAATCATGCTCAAAACACTCTTGAAGATGCTATGCTGTACTCTTTGATTTAAAAAAAAATAGATTTTTTTATTTTATTTTTTGTTGTTGTTAAAACGCATCTCTATATCTCAAATTCTTGGAATTTAATCTCAATATTGTTAGTAAACATGATTTATTAAAAATGACTGCCAAACTCTGAAAAAATACAGACATGAGATACTTAAAGGCCTAAATACTACAAGGAGTCAATTGCTCTTTTTTTGAGCAACTGGGTATTTTATACCTAGAAATAGGTGCTTGATCCTGCCAAACTTATTTTTCCTATGTAAAATGGAACTCCTGAATAGTGTTCACTGAAATCTGGGGTTAAAAAAGTAAAGTCTGGCAAATAACAAGGTCTTTCGAGCCCCTTGAAATTGTAAGAGAAAGAAGGATGATATTTCAGTTATTTTGAAAAATTTAATTCAGTTAGTGGTCATATATAATTTGGGGATTTTAAAAGCAAAGCTCTTATTTACAAGGTAAGTGAGTACTGCTGAACCAGTACTCTTCTTCCACTCTGACCTAGGTTCATTGGATACATTTTTCAATTTGCCAATTTAGATTTTAATTTAAAATTTTTAAATTTGAATAAAAATTTGAATTTTTATTTTCAAGCACTAAAAATGATTCATTCCTGCATGTTTGATTCCTTGGTTCTGGAATTCTCTGTTCTTTGACTACAATATATTTGGATTTTTATCATTTTATTTACAAAATCCAGACTGATTCTATGTTGTCATCAGAAATTGCTGATGACTTTTTACTAGTCTTTTCCTTATTGTTTCATTTCATGATTAAAATATACATTATCCATCTTACCCCACTTCCTCTTTCAGGTGGTTGTACACGCTATGAAATTATCTGTTATACTTGCTTGTAAACTACTAACATATCTCTTTCTCAATTATTATTCTCATGCTGATAAACACTGAGTAGTTGATTAAAAAAAATCATTAAAAAAAACTGCCACATTTAATTTTTTTTCTAGAAGATTGCACTAAATCCAGTTGCAAAAGCTACTATTTAAAGTTCTGACATTGATATAATTCAGATACAGAAAACTGTATCATATCTCTGTTCATATCACTGCAGAGACAAAACTATTGCATATTCAAGTTCTGCAGATGTCTGTGAATAGATTGATTGAAATGAATAACTATGAAAAAGGGAGAAAATCTGACCAAAATGTCTCAGTGAAATCAGGCCTTCCTTCCAACTTGCCTTCTTTGAATTTACTCTTTAATTGCATTAAGTCATACTTCTAGCTTTTCAGACAATAGTTTCAGATTTATTTCTTAAGCATGGGCATGCAATCCAGTTGCAAATAAACTCAAGGTCTGCATGGCCATAGAATCACAGAATATTCTGAGTTGGAAGGGGTCCATAAGGATCATTGAGTCCAACTTCTGGTTCCACATAGGACAACCTAAAAATCAGACCATGTGTCTGAGATGGTTGTCCACATGCTTCTTGAACTCCAGCAAGGTCTCTAAGGAGCCTCTTCTGGTGCCCGATCACCCTCTCAACGAGGAACATTTTCCCAATACTCAGCCTGAACCTCTTCTGTCACAGCTTCATGCCATTCCCTCAGATTATATTTTTGCCACCAGAGTCAGTGCCTCCCTCTCTGCTCCCCTTTATGAGGATGCTATTGGCCACAGTCCCCCCTCAGTCTCCTCCTCCCTAAGCTAAATGAAGAAAGGGACTTCAGCTGCCTCATACGTCTGCTCCTCTAGACCCTTCACCAGATTCACAGCCCTCTTCTGGACACTCTGATAGTTTTACAACCTTTTTGTACTTTGGCACACAAAAATGCACACAGTACTCAAGGTGAAGCTGCACCAATACAGTGTAAAGCAGGATAATCATATCCCTCAGCCAGATTGCAGTGCAGAGCCTGATGCACCCCAAGGCACAGTTGGCCTTCCAGACTGCCTGCACACACTGTTGACTCATGTTCAACTTACTGTTGACCATGAGCCTCAGATCCCTTTCAAAAGGGCTGCTCACAAACTTCTCATCCTTCTAGTCTGTATGTATAGCCAAAAGTGGCCTTTTGACCCAACTGCCAATTGCTTATCCATCACATTATATTTACACCTAGTGCTCTGCTGGGCATTTTGTCCAGAAGGATACTGTGACAAACACAATTGTGTTTCTGATTTTGTGATCATAATTTGTGATTGTACTTGTGACCTTCCTCTCATGAACCCTTGTTGGCTATGACCAAAGACCACATTGCCCTTCAGGTGTTTTTCAGTAACTCCCAGCATAATATTTTCCATAACTTTACCAGGCACTGAAGTGAGACTGACAGGCCTGTAATTGCTAGGGTCTTCTTTTTTGTCTGCTTGAAAATTGGAACGTTTGCCAGCTTCCAATCAACTGGGACCTCTCCAGATAACCAAGACTGTTGAAAAATAATTGACAGATGTCTCTCAGTGACAATAGCCAGCTCTCTGAGCACTGAGGAGTAGATCCCATGGAGCCCCATGGACTTCTATGTACTCAGGTGAAGCAACAAATCCCACATAAGTTTGGGGCTGGCTGGGAGTTGATTGTTACCACAGTCATTGTGCTGCAACTCTGGGCACCTGCAATCCCAAAGCTGATAATCAGTGAAAATGGGACTTCATCTTTGCTGGTATATTAAGGTATACGAAAACGGCAATATTCTTAAATATTTTTCTCCTCCTCTCTTTGTAGAAGAACCAATAGATCTGTAGAGAGGTAGGTTCCTACTTCATGTAAATATCAATCAAATTAATTTTGTTGTGCAATGATGTGTCCAAGAATGACTTGGGTATTTATATGTCTTACATTAAAAGTGAATATGATTCAAGACGGACTGTCAGAGTTCAGGTCAAGCTCATACCCTAGCCATCTGAATTTCTGTCTCTCCAATTTGTTTCATTGCATTTGTTTCTGATAGAAATCAATAAAGATGAAACATGAGAAGTAATATTCTGCAGTTCTAGTCAATTTCAGGGAAAAGAAATCACTTAAGTAACGCCCAGATCAAATATTTTTGTTTTATATGCTTGCACCATAATTCAGTTAAAATTCTTTTAAAACTCAGGTTGAAACTTTTCTCACAAATACTTTCTTAGTCCAGTGTTTGACAGTTAATAATTTAATGTTCTCCATTGTGTTTCTGTTTCTTACATAGCCTATAAAATGTCTTTCAGTGTTCTAAGCACTGAAAAGAAATATCAATGAAAATAGAAAAGCAAGATGCAAGAGTAGAAATATGCAAGATCAAAACAGAACAAAAAAAAAACCAAACTGATTTACCACTAAGATTATATCCACTGATAAGAAGCATCTTTGGCACCAATATGTAGCCTATTATAAAAATATACCACACTGTCATCTGCTCTGGCCAACAAAAATAAAACATAATTGATTTTTAAATGTATTATCTTTCACTGTGTTTATGCCCAGAGAGATAGCACTGAGTTCAAGAAACTTCTGTCCATATCTTTCCCATAAACACTGTCCTAAATTATAACTAGTGCAATGTTTATTTGCCAAAAACTAAGGCTAAAAATTAGATCAATTTCTACTGAGATAGACAATGAGAAAAAAATGCAGCCTGAGTTGAATTACGAAACAAATAAAATGATATTGTCTGATTGCATGTTCGATGTAAGCAGATATTTACTACTATATTCATGTTTATTTCTGATGTCAAAGAAGTAGTTTCACTCTGAAAGGTCTATATGGGTCTGAAGCTACCCCATGTTTCCAAATGTGGTAGGCCTCACAATCACAAGATAATAATCTGACAAAACTGTGAACCTATGTTTTAGAATTAGGGAGAATTTACTCTTTATACCTCTTCACTTTCATTTTCTTATTATCTCATTCTCTGCTTTCAAGACAGTAACAGTTTAGCCAGAGTAATTGTCCTGTTGATATTTACCTAGGGATTTTATTCATATGGTATTTTAAGATAAAATTGAAAATGTAGTCAACAGCATATTTTTGCTAAAAAAGGAGATCAATACACAAAACTCACTCTGAACTGAGTCATGACTGGTCCCTGGAAACAACAATAAGTACTGAGAATGAGAGGGTTAAAAAAACAGTTTCATTTTCAAAACTGCTTCTACATCACTATTTCACATTTAGTGTATAGAATTCTTTCCATTTACAAAAAATTCACCCTGCACATCATCTGCCTGGTTTTGCCTAATTTGTTTCTCTAGATTTTTGCTTCCCTTGGTGAGGAAGGCCATTTATAATATTCTTGGTCTTTAACATCAAAGAATGGCCTTATTCCAACCAGATTTTGCAAAGTATCTGCCTTTTCTACATTTCAAATAGTTCTGAAGAACAAGACAATAGGCAACAAGAGTTAATAAATACATTAAAAACTCAGGATGAATCTTTCTACTAGTTTTCTTCACAGAATTCAAGCATATGGTTTTTCATAGTGGAGATGCCTTTGCTTTCTACTTTGTTATCTTCTGATGAATATATTTGATATATAAATCAAACTGTTGAAACAAAAAGACAAATGGAAATCTACTTTAACCCAAAGTAGAATTTTAAACAGCATTCTGTGACTATTTCAAAAAAAAAAAAAAAATTCCATTTTTGAGCAAGGCACACCACATACTTTTCCTAGTATTAGAAATTCTGTAAGTTAAATGAATGCTCTGGGATTTGGGTCAGCAAGCGTGAGTGTTGAGGAAAAAGGCCTCATAAGCTGAATGTTAACCCTGTGGATATTCAGAGTAGAGAAGGGCATACGAGGGCAAGCCATACTGGACTGTCTCTCATCTTGCAGAAAGCTGTTAACTTTTTCTTTTAATTCCTGGCAAGTGTATTTTGTGGTGCATTTCACTCAAACCCAGTGCAAATCTAGCAAAAAACATTTCACTTAATTTGCACTGGACTTCATTTCTGCCAAAGCCTAAATATTCCTTGCTAAAAATGTATTCTGTAAAATGTAATACATTTTTGAAAACTTGCTAGGAAATCATGAATTTTTAGCTCTTATAGAAGCTACAGAAGGACCAAACAAGTTTTCTATGCTTATTTAAAATTGTTGACAGATTGTGATCAAGAACTGCCTGAAGACCTATTTTTTTTTTATTTCCAGTATTCCACCAATGCAGCTAAACTTCTGCCATTCCAAAACTGCATGTAAATGCATTGATCTGACCAACTTCATTAAAAAACAAAACAAAAAGAAAACTGTATAGGTTTGTTTTTTTTTGTTTTGTTTTGTTTTGTTTTTTTTTTTAGCAGGCAGGACACATAGGTCATTTTATAGAGAACAAATGTCAGAACTGTGAGCAATAGAAAAAGCAGTCTTTTTCTATGCAGTTCTCTTTCATGCATGTTATATGGTGAAGATAAAATAAAGTAGCACTCTAATAAGGGTTGTTTTAACCTCTGGTAATGCTTCCTTTTCAAATCTGCCTCTATGTAGGAAGAGAATGCTGGACATGCTTTCATTCCTATGATTGCTAAAACCAATGCTGTAAGCCAAAAAAGTAGCACATGTCATACATATTCCTAAGAAACATCACAATAATGAATTGAGCCCAAAAGCTTTTCAGAATTTTAGAAAACTTCTTAATAGAGTACATTCTTGCAGGAAATTTAGAACAGGTTAGTGGCGTAGTTGCCTAATTGTAGAATGATGTACTAGGATTTACTCAAAAAAATCACAATTATCTTTGAAGAAAAACATTTCAGAATACAGTATTAGGGAATATCTTTGCCAAAGGTAATTTTTTCAAAAACTATTAATAAAGTCAGAAGATTGATTGATCTCTTGAATTCTTACGTTTAAAATAAGTACAGATGTGATTTCTCTAAATACATATGACCAAAACAACAGAAATAATTTTGGCAACTATCAAAATAAGTGAATAATGAAAATTTCAGAGACTCACAAACTCTTCTTTCACAAAAAATATTAACTGAGTACATACATACTTAACACTCCACAAGTCTGAAACCTATTGCAATTTACCAAAGTCTTTCATTACCTACACGACCCACATTTTTTTCAGAAAAGCATTTCTGCTTTAAGCCTGACAGTTTTCAAAGGAAGCTCTGGGTCCTACATTTATTTATTCCTTTATTTATTTATTAAATACAGGAACACGAAGTACAGATAGGCAAACGGTAACCTCAGTTTCAGAGGTTAGACAAGTGGTTCAAGTAAACATCAGAAATGGATTTTTCAAAAATCTTTTGAGATTCCCATCAACCTCACTAAGGTCCTGTTTCCTTTAGCCCACCCCTGAAACCATTCTAAGACCTCAAATGCACTCTTCCCTGAAAAGGGAAAACTGGCCTCCTCAAACATAGAGAAAGCTGAAGCACTTAAAGAGTTATTTGCCTTGGTCTTCAAGGCCTGTTCAGGCTTCTCACGCTTCGCGTGTCCCAGAACTTCCAAGCAGGGGTTAAGGGTGTAAAATCCCCCCAATGCTAAGAGCAGAGCAAGTCTGAGACCACCTCATGAGGTTGAACGTCTACAAGCCTATGGGGCCAGAGGATGCGCAGGGCTCTAAAGGAACTGGCTGATGTGGCTGTCCAGCCATGCATTTGGCCTATGAACACTTCCCTAGTAAGTCCAGGGAACTCACTCAATCTGAGTCCACAACTCAGACTGAGTAATGAGTCTAAAACTACACAGAACTGAGGACTTTTTTCAGTTTTCTACATTTTTTCCTGGTTTTGGCTTCTTTATTCAATTGTGACACTTAACCATTTTTAGAGAAACAAGACTGAGAAGCATAATTAATTATATAACTGTACTTTTCTATGTTATACTATATATTTTAGAAGCATTTCAGTGGCATTATAGAAATGAGATCACATGATGCAATGCCAGAAAGCAATCAGAGTGCATTTTGCATAAGCTGTGAAGGTCACAATTTCTAGTGCCCCTGTTTCTCTTTATCAGATATTGACTGCAAAAAACTACCTCTAGGGCTAGGATATCTATTTACTAGATAACAAGAAAACAAGATTTCAGCATTTTAGATAAGAATAATTGCTAAAAAAAAGTAGAATCTATCTGATCTATAGAACCTATCTGACCACGGACTACCATACCATTTATTAATCATATGAAGATATATGTTACCTGAGCCTTTTTCTTTTTTCAAAGAAAAGGATGAATCTGAAGAAATTTTCATCAGAGACTCTTTTGCTGTTCCATTTACACTGTAACTTCATAACAAATTTCATTTAAAAAAGGGATTGTGTTCTTTGTAGCACAAAACATACAAAAGTTTGATTCTGATCTGATACTTACGGGCAAGCTCTTGTAATTGCTTAAGTGTCAAGATCTGGTCAAGTTATGGGAACCCTCTAACCTATAGGATATTTTCCTGGCATAAGCTGGAAAACAAGAATCACTGGCACAAGCTCACAACTGGGGACAAACCACATCATGCAGCATTATCTCAAAAAGAAACAAAACACTGCAAGTGTCTAGTGTGGGAAAGTGGTAAGTCTGTAAAAGGTGGGAGATACTAAGAAAAATAATTGTTCTACATGCTGTTTACTTTTCTTGAGTTAAAATATGCTCTAGCTTTTATTCCTCCTACACTTCAAAAACAAAAAGGAAACAAAATAAAAAACAAACAAAGAAAAAAACAACAAAAGAAAAGAACCATCTCTCTCCCAAAGACAAGTTAGAGCTAGGCTAAGTTGTAAGTCATAAATACAATACTCGTGTATATTTCAGTGTACTTCAGAGGCTGATTTCATAGACTAGAATTTGTTATTAATTACTTGAAAAATTATAGAAATTCACCTCAGCTCATCTCAAGCTTACGTGACTAGGTTGTTTAGAAGCCTAGGTTGTTCAGACAGCCTGAACAAGAAAGTGCACTTAGTGACTTATAAGTCACTGCCTTATACAAATGCCTTAAAAGGTACCTATATGCTCCTTTATACTCCAGGAACATGGGTAATTGCTACCCAGCTGCCCTGGAGAGGGGAAAAAAAAAAAAAAAAGAAAATTTTGTCTGGCTGGGGTTATGCAAAAATGTGAAGAAAACCAGTCAAGAACTTTAAAAGCTATCAAACACAGTGTGGTTTAAAAATTCTATTCAAGCAAGATCAGAAGCAGAATGCTTTGTCTCAGAACAGTGGATTTATTCCTTTTGCTGAAAGAAGTTGTGATGAATTATTATTTTTTTAATTTGGCTGAAACTTAGAAAATGTTATTTTCTTTTTGAAAAAGTATGACTAGATATCCCTAACTTAAACAAAACTCAAACCTAGTTTTGCAAAAATACAGTGTTCTCTGTACTATGTTACCATCAGTAGTGGTAGTTGATGAAAGTAAGATATTTGATTGTATGTTGACCTAATGTAGGACAACAGTAGTTGAATCATAGAGTCATAGAATCACAAGGTTGGAAATGACCTAAAGACCATCTAGTCCAACCGTCTTCTCATTACCACTGCTACCACAAACTAAGCCATATCTTGTAGCTGATGCCTCTTGAAAACTGCCAGGGACGGTGACTCCATGACCTCTCTGGCCTGACCACTCTCTGAGAGAAAAAAGTTTTTCCTCATGTCCAATCTAAACCTCCTGTGGTACAATTTGCAGCCATTTCCCCAGGTCCTGTTTGTTGCCTGGGAGAAGAGACCAAACCTCTCCTCATCCCTATCTCCCTTCAGGAAGTTGTAGAGTGCAATGAGGTCTCCCCTGAGCCTCCTCTTCTCCAGATTAATCAATCAAAGCTCCCTCAGCCGCTCCTCATAAAATTTGTGCTCCAGACCTCTCACCAGCTTCACTGTCCTTTTCTGGACATGCTCCAGGGCCTCAATGTCTTGTAGTGAGGGGCCCAAAACTGAACACAATACTTGAGGTGCAGCCTCATCAGTGCTGAATACAGGGGGATGGATGATCACCTCCCTGCTCCTGCTGGCCACACTATTTCTAATGCAGACCAGGATGCCATTGGCCCTCTTGGCCACCTGGGCACACTGTCGGCTCAATGACCACAGTTCTTAGAAGATAATTGTCTTAAAAAGTGATTGTAGTCAATTAGTTCAACTTACTGACAGTGACATTTTGCATTTTACTCACACCACATTTTCATAATGAAAATAACAATGCTTATAGTTGCATGGTACGGAAAGTAAGAGCTATATCAAGCAAATGTATTGTCAGGTATCATCCATTAGAGATAATGAACTCTGCCTTGTAGAGCTCAACATTTGCTGCATGGATGGACTGCTGATGAAAGATTGTCCTAAGATCAACCTTCTGGAGCATATTGGCTGGAATTCTCCAAAGTCCACATGAAAGACATGAAAATATCACCAAATACCAGCCTCATACTTTCAGAGACATCTGCTGGCCAGATCTTTCATCTCATCTGGGATAGCCTGTTTGACACTGCACAAAGAAACAGACATAAAACAGTAATGCCATCAATTGCTTCTGAATGTCTTTGGCAGTTTATTGGAGCAGAGATGAATACAAGAAGTTAGCAGTAATTGTAAAGGTGAAATGATTACTATTCATGTTATTGTGAGCAAGATAAAGATCTTTCCTCCAGTTCAATAACATGCAATCAATTTCTGACATGACATGGAGCCAGAGATTTGTACTAATAATATACCACTGCTCAACATGCATAAGTGGATAAAATAGATCTTTGGAAAAGACTGCAGTTTTTTTCCCTGTGCTATTTTAAAACTTCAACTTCCACAGAGCACTAGATGCACTGAGTTTACAATTAAGATATTAAAAAGTTATTTAATGAAGACTGCTACCTAATGAGTGACTTACTACACCACTGTGTTTGCGACTTATTTAAATAGATGCTTACATACTAGCGACTTTGTGAATTGCTAGATAATACAGAATGAAATCACTGTAACTGAAATCTTACATAATATGGATATAAAAATAATGATCATACCACAAAACAGTGAACTATGATTTAGTAGACATGGTTTACTATTTTTGTATTAGGTTGTAATTAGGAAACGTTATTCTCTCACTACATTCACTCCAACCAATAGTAAAATCTGCACTACAAAATGGCATCCAGATTTTTTTTTGTTCTTCCTTCACACTCCAGCATATGGGATCTCTTAGCCTAGCAATACATACTCCTCCCTACACACTTTTTTGAGGCCCAAAAGATAGCCACTAATATAACGTGTCATTATTTGGCTCTGCTTCAGCACTTTGCTACCAAAGCACCAAAGACAGAAAGGAGGAATATAGAAGCAAAGACTTCTCCAGACTTCTTGTTTCAGGTAAAGTAAAAAGCCCATGTGATTTCTTTATATTGCACACAGTTAATAACATGATACAACTATATCAATCATCACTATTTCACACGAACTTTTCAGTAGGTCAGTCATATGACTACTACATATTTTGTGCAATCTAGTGAACACAATATGCTTGAAACAAAGAAACAGAGAAAAAAATATGATAAATATCAAAGGGTATGAGAAATTTTTGAATTCTACTTACAGTCAATCTTGAAACTCTGAAATGTTTAATCACTGATATCCTGTCTAGGTTTAAACATTTTAAATTTACCACATACAGAACTTGGAAGAAAACAGGTATTATATTTTTCATCACAACCAGCTAAGGGATTGAGTAATTTATTCAACATTAATCTCCTGTTCAGCCTTTGAGTCTGATGCACAAATTAAAATGTTAATTTGGTGATTTTGGAAAAAAGAAAAAGATGTATGGCAACACCAGAAAGTGATATAGTGCAAGACTCACTAAAATGACCTGGTGTTTGTTTTCCTAACTCCTCCACTCCTTTCTTTTCTCCTTGGCTTCAGGAGCACCTGTACAGATGTGATTATCTTGCCGACAGTCAGATGGAACAAAATTGCCCATGTGAATTTTAGTTAAGCAAACATAACAAACCAAATTATTGGGCAGGAGAGTGAAGCAAGCCTGGCTCAACCAACTTAAAGTATATGAGATTCTGGACTGAATCTGAATAATTCAAAACAGGGCATTTTCCTTGTTTTCTACATATGAACACATACTTCTTCTGGTGAAAAAAAAGTAAATTCTTTCACTTTCTGCTTTTTATTACCCTAGAAAGAAGGCAGGGATCATAGAATGTCAGTTAATGAGACTGTTCTTTTTTTGTATATATTTTTAAATAAATAATAAAAAAACAACCCTAAAATTTAAGCTAGATCTCTGTTTAAACACACACATTTCCTGTCTACTAAATGATTTTTGGTACTACTACCTCAAACTTTTTACATGCTCTAATATAGCAATTCTGAAAATCTTAAGAAAGAGGGAAGAAAAAAATTGCCCCCATCATCAAGTCACCAGAAATTATTTATAAAGTCTGACTACTTTCTAATGGGATATAAGATGGACGACATTCAGATGATCAAAGACTGATGAACGGCACACTTAACAATACATCCAGTTTTCTATTACCCCCACAAGCATGTGAGAGAACAGTGCTTCAGACAAGTAAATATGTGAATAGGAAATTAACAGTTGCCTTGCCATGCATACTGAGTCTAGAACCAATGTAGAATGTCTTTTGAGGCACAAAATTTTTGTTGCTTACTCAATGATAATGTTGATACTGTGGAAATGTTTTTTTTTCTTTAATTTAATTACTAATAGAGTTTTGACAGCAATATTCCACAATTTGGAGCTTCTTTTTCACAGAATCACAGAATCATAGAATCACTGAGGTTGGAAAAGACCTCCAAAATCATCCACTTCAATTGTCCACCTTTTATTCTTTTTTTCTTTTGTTGCTTTTATTTCGTGAAAGCAAAACTTCTAGCCCAATTTCAACATTATGAAACTTAAAGGCCATTATTAACTGTACATAATTTGCAAAAAAAAAAAAAAAAAAAAAAAATCTATACTAATAAACATTTTTTGATTTATTTATCTATTTTCCTACAGAAGAAGTATAAAAGAATATTTTTTCTTGATTTATCTTTATTTTTGTTCATTATCTTTAGCACTTTACCTATGGGATAAATAAGCCTGCTTCACCTCTGTTACTGGAGATGTGTTTCCTTTTATTGGATTCTTGTAACACTGAATCAGTATATTTTCTATATTTTCAGATGTATTACTGTTGTACGTTTTGTTCATTTTCATGAGAGGCTGACATTTTTATACACGTTATAATCAGTTACCAGGATACTAAAAAACTAAGGACTTCAAACGAAAAATAGTTGCTTCCTTATTCTCATATATTTGTTCTTTAACTACAGAAATATATGGGGTTCTATGGTGTGTTTGAAATTAATAGCAGAATAACTACCAGAAAATCTCAAATAGCAGGAAGCAATTAATCCATGACGAATACATTTAAGTGCGTTATACATATCAAACACTTCCTCATTTCTGAACATTGAACATCCTAGCCCTTTCAATTTCTTTTATTTTCAACACTTATATGATCGTTTTAGAATAAGTATACTTTATACTTGACATGAAATTTTTATGCTAATGGATATGCTTACTTCATGAGATACAAAATCATCCACATTTATTTCTTCGTAGTTATCATCCACTTCATCACTTTTAACAGCTGCTAGGGCGCTGGCCAGTTTCCTTCGCAAAAGAAAGCCCTTCCAAGATGCCTAAACAAAAAATTTAAAGCATGTTATACAAAGTCATAGATCAAACCCAAATCCAGATTCTCTATGTTATCCCATTAGGAAGATAAAACATCTTGGGTCCTGGTTTAATAGCTCAATGATCTGTTTTTTGAACTTTATGTGACATTTAAAACTACAAGACAAATTAAATGCCAGCATATGTCTAAAGCTTAGAGTACTCAAGAGGCTTTCCACAAGTAAGCAGAAAGGAATCCTGCAACTCCCTCAACTATAAACATGAGTCAACTAATTAATTATTTGACAATTCCTTGAGGGACTACTATAAACTGAAAGGAAAGACTACATAAGAAAAAGCTGCGTGTTAACTTCCAAATCACTGAGAATAAAAATACACTTGTACTAAATGTCTTTTAGTTTACAAGTAGCTATTCTTGGAAACTTCTTATGCAATTGACCTAGGTCAGTTACTCTCTCTTAACTGTCTAAGATCTTTATTTAAAAATAAAAAAAAATACCAGTAGGAATATTACAACAAAGAAGCACATTAGGAATTACATGCTAGAAAAAGTAGCAAGATATTATGAACATATCAACCTACAGAATCAGATCCAGAGATCATAATGAAATAGATGGGAATAGCAAAACTAATTTCAAGACAGCAACTTTCTCCCAGATCACTGTTTGACATAATTAGAGTGGAATATGCCCTAAACATTTAAAATACTATGCAAAAAAACCACCTCTCTTGAAAAACGAAGTGTTGTCAGCATTTAACAGCTTTACAATGAAGGCACTAAAACATGAAGGATAAATCTTATATTCTGGTTTATCAATTAGCTTGTTAATTTTTCTTAAATGATTGTCTAGCTTCATAAAATGCTGAAAGTATTGCTGGTTTAAGACACACAGTTCCTCACTGTTATAAAAATGATTATATATGTTAGATCTGCTTTCTTATCATTTCATTGGTGTTTTGCTTTTTTTTTTTTTTCCTACAGATCTTCATAAATAGCCAGATAGAGCATTACTGAGGGATCAGGCGAAAAATATATTTCATTCAAAAAATACATTAGTTTTTACAAATGCAATGTAATTCTTAATAGTACATACAGGAGGATAAACTGTAAGACATCTGTTAACACAGATCTATGAATGCAGATCAGCACTCAACTGAGATCAGAAAGACAAATTATAGCAATTTTAAAGAAATGAGACAGTAAACTGCCTTATTGTATAAAATCCTGATATACTTACCTTTGGAATGCAGTTCTAGTTACTCCTTTAAAAAAGGATAGAACAGACTAAAGGTTCATAGAGAGAGAAAAAGATAAGTGCAGTGTAGTGTGAAGAGACTAAGTGGACTGAACTCATTAAGGTAAGAGTGAATATAAGGATGAATATGAAAAACATACAGATACATAAAATGCAGAGAAAAGTCTATTTACTTCCTTTGAAAATCATCAAGTTGGAACAAAGAAAAATTGATTAAATAAATTTATGCAGATAACTCTTCACATACTAGCTACACGCTATACTCAAGAAACAAATTGAGCAATAGTGGAAAAATTGGCCTAAAAATGTAGAAAAATCCATGGAGCCTGGCAACATGGCATATAGATTCAGTATCTCTTTAGAAAACTAAACAGAGCCAAGACATGGCCTTGCATTCATGCACATAGTTAACTTCTAGCCCAGTATCTAACATAGAACAGCTTAAGCCTTGGTGAGCTGCCAATGGCAGTATGAATGAGGGAATCCTTTATTTTGGGAGATGAGGAAACGGTGTAAGGCATGAATAAGTAGAATGGGAGAAATGGGTTGAATGCTTTGTTGTGTAGATACGAGACACATTCTTTCACTCATACAGCATTTCCCAGTTAAATAGCATAGACACACACACCAGTAAGAGCTTGGGCACAATATGCCTTAAACATAATTCTAGAACTAAAAATAATAATAATAGTTAATTCAGGGAAACAGCTAATAAAGTGAAAGTAGTTTTATGCTTTTACAAAACGTTTTGTAAAGAAGGCTCTCTATTAGAAATATTAGGCTTACAATATTTGAATAAAAAAACTTTAACAACAAATCTATTGATAAGATCATAAATAAAAATATACATGAGATACAAAGTACACAAAATAAGTAAGATATTTTCTTTACTAAATCTGAAAATCAGCAAAGAGAAAGCTGCAAACAAACCTGGATTACTGTGGCAGCTGCATGTTTCTGTCCTGATGCCTCTCCAAAATGATCATTCCTTGTTTTGGTGCAGTCGGCCTTCCTCCTAGTATGGTACTTCCTCCAATGAGACTGGATCACTGATGCTGCCATATGTAACCTAGTAATGAAAATAAGTACCTTCACGAATAACATAACCTCATCAGTAAACTTGGGTTATCATAGCTGCCCAACCGTAAAACCACTGAAAGAACAGCACTATATATTAGAAGGCTCTGACATTAAACTCTGAATTACAACCTAGATGCAGTATAAATGTTCAGAAACACACAGGCACATATTCACTCCATATAGCTTTGGAAATATTTCCATTCACAACGTTAATTAGATTCTACATTCACTGGAGAGGAAGAGTGCCCTCAAAGCAAAGATTAGGAGCAGAAATAGTTTAATAATAACTAAATAATCTGTCAGAGGTTGGGAAGAAGAGCAGCATTTATCTTCCATACTGAAAAATATTAGAGGTTGCTAAGTTGAATATTGAAAACTGCATGATATAAATATCTCCAGTGGAGCAGAAACAAAAAACTGACAAAGTGCCATTTAATCTTTTGCCTCCAGTTTAACACTACTGGCCACTAATTACATGTGTACGTTTTTTAAGTTGGCTATTGCTTAAAAATCACCGATTAGAGGCTACTTGGGCTTGTTCAGTGCCTGAGCTTTCTAAATATGTAGTCAATTTTTTGAGGGAGAAAAAGTTTAATGCAGTTCTGCTTTAGCACGTTACTATCTTGGAATCCTCCACAAAATTCACATTACAATTCGCCGCTGAATTTAAGAAAATATATCTAAATTTCTCCCAGTATTTACATATCTTCTTTCTTCGTATAGTGCATTTATTTAAATAACGAAGTACTTTTAGCAAAAAAGATGCTCCAGCACAAGTCACAGCATACTTCAGAGGTTAAGCCAGAAGAAAGCAGTGCACAAAGTATTCAAGTATTTCTTTTTAAAATACGTTTATTAAGTTTACTCATCAATGTGTATTTTTGAAAACAAATTATTATGAATTCATAACTAAATTTTTGGATCCTTAGAGAAAAAAAAGTCAGCTTTTGTTTTCTCTGACTGCAAAACCAGAACAATACACCAGCAGCAAATACATTCCCAAGAGGTAATAAACCAATTTGTTTTATACAAGAGAATATTTGAGGGGCACAGAACAAGCTGAACCAGCCCTTCACCTCTGCCTCTACTTATAAGAAGTGAGTTGAGGCATGTTGGAGGAGTATCAAGGGCAGGGCAGATTAGCTCCTCAGTCATCACAACAGCAGGAGACTGGCCTAAGGTCAAGGGAGTAGGATGGTAGATTTAAGCAAATTTTACATCTTGCCTTCTAAATGATACTGACTGTAAAGTCTACATAGATGAACCTCAAATGTCTAGTGAACAATACAATAGAAAACTTTTACTAGTTTGTAGTTTAAATTCCCTCCAAATTTCAACAAACAACCTAGTATTTTCACCTCTAATGTTGAATGTTACTTGTGTATTGATGGGTTGGTGTCATAAATGCATTGCAAATAAGGAAAAGTTAGGAGATCAAGAGAAAGTTTTAAAATTCTCTGATTAGACAGTGTTAAAATTAAGTGCATACTTGTGTATTACATATTATCTGATTAAATATCATATGGAATTGTTAAGATGAAGATCCAGCATGTATCACTTTTAAGTAATTCCTTATTTTCCAATCAACTTCAACATACTATTTTCATACTATCTGCTCAATGTGTATGTTTTAAACAGGGAATCTTCACTCTATGCCTATCCATATAATCTATTTGAAAGCAAACCAAAATCTGTCTTACCTTTCTGTATTGTTCTCAAAATTTCTTCCCATATTACTTTCTATAACTGACTGTTGCGGTGTGAACTGAGCAGATATGTTCTTGTTGCCATTGCTCTCCCCTCTGTAATTAATACAAGATTCAGTGCTTTTCTGCTTCATTCTGTGATCTTCTTTATTTTCCTTTTGCTGCACAGATATGGAGGAGTTAATGAATGTGGCCTGAAAATGGCCAGTAGTAATCCATCTTTCAGAAGGATCCAACAAGACCTGTTTATTTTCTGTCACACCCATGATAAAGAGGTTATTTTCCTGTAGGCAGCCATTGGATGCTTGCTTTAAATGATTTTGCAGTGCTTCTGGTCTATCTCTGTCAGTAGTGCTTAGTTCACCATACTCATGTGCACATCGATGTTCAATGCTAAGTTTCATCAACTGATTAAAATACCAGCATTGTCTCTGCACAGCATCAATGGAAGAGATAATTCTGAAGGAAGATAAAAATGTCATTACATATATTTCAGACTATGAACAGTTTAAAAAATACGTTCTCTTTATAAACTACTCTATATTCTGAAGCATCCCTATGTTTCCATACACTTACAATGAACAGTAGTTACTCTGAAAATCAGTTTCAATATTTACAAACCTTAAATACATTTTTTTCTTTTTTTTAGTAGTATCTAAAACATAATAATATATGTTAGACTGCTTATTTTACTTTATGATTTGTAACATTTTTAATGGTTTCAATCTGAAATAGGCAGTATGGCATATATTTCACTGTTCTTTTTCTGTGTGGTTAGAGTCACAGAAAGCCAAAAATGTTAGAAGACTTCATGCAATCTTGTTACAAAATCTATAACAGTCTTCTTAATCCATTTTTTATTTAGGACCTATGAAAGCTGATATAAAAATAACACTATTTTAAAAATTTGATTAGAACTACAGCAAGAAAAGTCAAACTTGGATTCTAACAACAAACCACAACACTAGAGAGAATACAGGAAAAGAGGAACTTTTAAATGTAAATACTTTTATAATATAGGGGATGGTGCTAGACTAAAGTTCATGAAATATTACATTTCTCTGCATTTTTTTTTCCTGGTTAAACACTAGTCGAGTTCCTGCTTATCTTTGTTTACTTTTCAATTGGGGTTTTATATTAAGCTGTGAGTATTAGCCTGATATAGCAATAAAATTGAGTAAAAGAATCATACAAAGCATCTGACTTCCCATCTGATTGTTAGAAAGAATCCAGGAACATTAACCTACGAAGTCTGGCTCTGATTAGTTGTGCCACACCATCCAGGACTAGGGCAAGAAAGAGCAAATATGAACTAATTGTTACAGATACAGAAGGCTGTCTGTATTTAGACAGTGTTTATCTGTTATAATAGGTAGCAGGTACTTTTGGAACCAGCAAAACATTTTCCTTTGATAGAAGAGATAGATGCAGAGATCTGTAATCTGGAGCAATTTTCAGAGGAGCAAAAAGTCAATTCTAGGTCAGCAATGCAAGATAAAAAGTTGAAATAAAATCAATTCTCTCAGGGGTCTGGAAAAAGTAAGTTCTAAGACAACAGTTTGAGTAACAGAATTTCCTGTTTATCACTCTTGAAAGTCAAAGCTTTTATAACACTTTATTTTGAAAAGACTTGTTACCTTAATAACTACTTCCTCTAGTGAAGTTTAACTAAGAAATTGTTCAATTGTTAAGAACACTTAGGATCAGATCTTATTAGAGGAAAAAAGACACATTTTCTCTGCTAGTAGAAGTTCAGTGCAGTCATCCAAAAATATGAATGGCTAAATCTGAAGCCAAATTCACACAATCTAATTAGACAACTCATTATGCATTAGCTCTACATTTGATTGCCCAATGCACATTACTTTTTTCCTGTTAATTTAACAAATATGGTAGCAATTCCTAAAAATATATAAATCAACGTATATATTTGCTGGAGAATCTAACAAGTTCTAACTGCCTCCTCCTACACAGTAAGAAAAGTAATTTCTTCATCATGAAATACTGGTAAAGTATTTAGGAAGACCTATTTAGTAGAAAGTCTTCTCAAAGTTCTACAAAACACAGATGGGGGGTAGGGTGGGGGTGTGGTGGAAAACAGATTCTTCCCCTTCATCCTTTTGTTTTCTCTAACTTCAGTTTTACATTGTTTTGTTTGTTTGATTGCTTGTTTATTTTTGCTGAGGCTTACAAGTAAAACTTTGAGGAAGAAAACAGACTTCTACATACTGGGCAAAATAAGCTTTTGTATGAAAAGCATACTCTTAAAACTATTATTCTGAGTATTCTTCATTCTTAACAAATGGAAAGAAGCAAAGGAAAAAAAACAACAAAACTGTGACCAGAGCAGGATGCTGGTGCATCCTCTCCTTTGTCAGTGCCAGCGGCATGTCAAACAGCTGTTTCACTTTTTCAGTGACTATGCATGTGGCAAGTAGAAACAGCAGAGAAGACTGAAGGCAATTGAAAATTTAGGTGGAAAATAATTATACCTAATAATTATGCCAGGTTTAGCCATAATTATGCCAGGTTTAGCCATTAAATAATAAACAGAGGCCTTCTGTTGCTTTTTTTTTTTTTAACAGAAGCAACTTCTTGAGGAGTTGCTAGCTAACTATAAATGTATTTGGGATTTTCTTGCAAAATTGAAGCTCAAAAGAACAGACAATAGTTATTAAAATAGGGTTTGTGTATTAGGTGGCAATAAGGACAGTGTCTCCCTTGGGCCAAAAGGGATTTTAGGCACCTGTGGAGAGAAAGAAAAATAGTATAGGCTTGGGATATGTCCACCCTGTCAAAGCTGCTTCTTTCTCAGTGCCTCAATGATTGCATTCCTGATACCAGGTCCTGAAGATCACTTACTCAAACTGCAGAAAGGAGGCAGCAATCACAGAAAACATGCAGGACTGATTTACCTTCTTATTGGGAACAAAATTAAAAAACAAACAAACAAAAACCAACCACAAAATATATTACAGAAGAGAGAAGACAAAGAAAGAAATATGTAATCATGAAGACTTTCGACACCTGAAGATCTCCTTTTCAGTTAATGTAAATTCGTTTTTTGTCTTTAAGAACTTTTTTGGTGCTATAGGTAAAGGGATCTGTTCATACTAACTTGTTTGTTTTGCTTCTTTGTTAAGATATATAACTTTATTAGATATAACATTCTATGATAAGCAAGGTTTTAAGTTGGCATCTAGAAAAAACATGAAATGCAATTATCCTGATGGACACACCAGAATTCATACTGTCTGGCTGCTTAATATGTCATATAAAATTGAACACAGCAGCCTCACTACAGCAAAAGTTTTATGGCTTTTGGTTTTGATGAGCACACACTTGTATGTTTAATCACCACCCTGATTTGACCTTAACAACTGTTATGTTATTCTCCATGTGAATTTTAGCACAGACAGAAAGGATGCACTGGTTTTGTGGAAAGAGAAAGAGAGAACAAACGAGAAGAGGAAAAGGTCAATCTTCAATCACAAGGCTTGACTGTGCTGGTATAGCAGCCTTGCTAGTACCTAAGTACCAAGATGCTACTTTCGCAAACAAATGCTAGAACAGAAAGATTTCTTAAGAAAAGATGTGTGTTAGGCTTCTTCCAAGGACTTCAAGAGAAGATAAAAGCACTAGAAACAGATTATTAGCCATGGGGAGATTCAGGTCATTCATCCACTGATGACTATCACAGTTCCAGTCATAACATCAGTCCACCAAGAGTATTCATCAGTGTCTTCATAAAATTAAACCAAACTCTTCTTAGTTTAACATGCAGTGTCTGGGGAGGGGGAAACCTCCACTGACACCTAGGAAGTGTAGTGACCCATGCACTGACCTGAAATTTAGCATAAAAAATCTCACAGAGGCCAAAAAGACAGATGACAAAAAAGTCAGATGTGCCCAGCAAAGGCAGTTTTCTCCTAGCCACTGCAACTAAAGCATAGATATAATTCTACTCCTAACTGTGTGCTAGTTTAATGTCATATTTTTAATGTTACAGCTCTACTGTGATTTTCATAAATTAATTATTTGAGAAGTTAACTTTTTTTTTCAAATACAAATTATTGTTCTTTCCTGTTTATGAAAGGAATGTGCACATTTTAATGTACAGCGTGTTTGAATAGTACACTCCAATTTTTTTTTTTTTTTGTAATATTGTCTAGCATTATTTCTGCATTATTATTGCTCAGCTGCAGGTTATAAAGTTATCTTACAAACACATGATGGAGGACATGATTTATATGTTCTGTTCTGCAACCTGCTTAAGAAATTCTTGTAATTTTCACTGTATTATACAAACAGTATTTAAAAAGTTCCACTAGCCAAACATCTGCATATCTGATTACTGAAAACAAATTAATGCAGCTAAGGTGATTTATGTAAATTGCTCTGAAGGTAATGCTGCCTACTTATTTCCATGGAAATTGCAACAGATCTATCTACATATACTATACTATCAATAACAAAATTTGATAGAGGGGATTCTTAACTACAAAACACTATTTTTCAACATAGTCACCACCATTAGCTGATTCACATGAATGAACTGAGGAAGATGATGAAGAGCTGATGACGCTCTTCATTTTGTGGTGTGACTGCAGTGCACAGCTCAGCTATCCAGAATGGAGCTTGTCTTTCACATCACCATTGCTGTTGTTTAAAATGTACCACTCAGCACCTCACTGCATTCACATCCACTGTCTAGTCTCCACAAACTCTCAGCAAGCATCAGTGAATGTCAATGGGTGCCATTTTTTCCACATGAGAGAATTCAGTGACACACCTTTGCTTCATATGCACTTCCATGTAAAAATGCCACTGTATCAGACTGCCCCTCTTCTGCCATCTGTCACACAGCAACAAAATGTAACAGAATACTGGTGGGAAGGTTCAACCTCTACTTCCATACCACCACCAAGTGTGCCAATATGATAAAAAAAGAGACATTACTTTTGATGTAGTCTTCATATTAGTTTTTGATACCATTACTCACTACAAAACATATAAAAGTTATGGGATGTAAAACGTTTATTAGAGAAATTTAGTTTAGAAATAAATGCAATTTTAAGCATGGTAAGAGTGGTGATCTTGCAGGCAGAAACAGCACAGACAATTGAACTAGGCAGCAGTAGTTTGTGAAACATGGATTAGGGAAGTGAGCAGTGATTAGATTTGGCAGTTTACATACTAGAGGTCGCACCTACAGGGGCTCATAACTTAGCAAGATGGGAAACAGAGAGAAGTTTGCTCAATTTTTGGCCTGTTCTTTAGCAATGTCATATTAATTCAGTTAGTTCAGGGAAAGTATTCCAGTACGTATATAGAGCAGCTATGCTATTAAGGCTTATACATAAGCAAGTTGTTTAGAGTTTCCTTCACAATCTCCAGTTTTCACTGTTTTTCAAGTCATCCAGAAAGTATACTTTTAGTAAAAAAACCCAAAACATAGGGGGTTTTAATGTATAAGAAATTCATTTTAAGACTAAATATGGTAAGACATTCTTCAGATATCTCAGCAACTTCAAAATTTTGGTGGATGAATTCTCAAAATGTTAAGAAAATCAAAACCCAATAACAACAACAAAAAGATACAAGACAAAAAAAAAAAAAAAGACACTCAGGAAAGAACGGACATTTATCAACTCTTCTTTCCACTCCTGCTCTTCTCCAACACCTGCAAGTTCTTTCCACTAAAATTACAGAAAACCATAGAAAAATTCTCATTGCATGAAACCTCAGGAGGTCTCTAATCCAATCTCCTGCCCCAAAGCAAGGTTAGCTCTAAGATCACACCAGGTTGCTTGGAGTTTTTCCCATGACCTCCTGAAAGCCTTCAAGAATGGATACTGCACAACCTCTCCGGACAACATGTTGCAATGCATCACTATCCTAACGATGAAAAGGTTTTTCCTTATGTTCAGTTATATGGGATCTGACTGGGATAGAATTAATTCTATTTATAGCAGCTTATATAGTACAGTGGTTTATATTTGTGACTAAAACTGTTGATAGTACACCAGTATTCTAGATGTTGCTGAACTACGCTTGCACAGAATCAAGGCTTTCTTTGTCTTTCATTCTGTCACTCTCAGTGGTTAGACTGGAGGTAGGCAAAAGGATGGGAGGGGAAACAGTGAAGACAGTCCACCTGAATTGATCAAAATGATACTGCATCCAGTGTGATATCAGGCTCAGCAATAAAAACTAGGGGGTAGCCTTTCTAACATAGCCATTACTCAAAAAATGGCTAGGCATTGGTCTGCTAGTAGAGATACTCAATGATTGTTTTTTCATCCTTTGGTTCCTTTCGTTTTGTTTTACTCTCCATCCTTGCTCCCCTTTCCTTCACTTATTTTAAGCTATTTCTATCTCATTTCATGGAGTTTTCTCACTTCTGTTCTTTTGCTTATCCCCTATCTACTTGTGGTGGCTGGGGAGGAGTGAATAAACAGCTTGTGGATTCTTAGTTACTCGCTAGGTTGAACCCATCAAATCAGTCTGAACTTCTCAGATATAATCTGTCACTCAGTCTTAGTCAGCCACTCCTGCCGTGCAAAGAACCTGGTTCTGTTTTGAGGCTGTGCTCAAAATGCTTGACCATCTCACTGGCACTGCACTGGACTTGTTCCAGTTTATCAATGTATTTGATGTGTAAAGGGCTGAATACTGGCTTCAATATAGAAATGATGGTATCAATGTTGGAACATCACAAAGTTTGCACCAGGAATATCACTAAATGCAAGTCTGAATCAATGCAAGGTTGGTGGTGACAGTTTCCAGGATAGCATAATTATTGGTGATGAGGTGTCACAGCTATGAGTTGGAGTCAAAATAGAAGTCCATGGAGTGGTGACACATAAATGGAAGAAGTTCTAGTCACAGCCCTCAGCAGGTAAAGTGATGCACACTGTCTTTTGGGACAGGAAAGGGGTGATCATTCTGGACTTCCTGGAACCCAGACCAGCCATCAAATCTGACTGCTATGTCACAATGTGGACTAAGTTGAAGACTTCATCTTCCATAGTATGGCCAGAGAAAAAAAAAACTGCTTTTCTTGCAACACAATAACACCAGGCCCCATACCAGTTTGAAGACTTTGGAGAACAGCAATAGTCTTAGCTGGACCATCCTATCACACCCATGTAGAATCACAGAATCATAGAATCATAGAATCACAAGGTTGGAAACGACCTACAAGATCATCTAGTCCAACCGTCTCCTCATCACCATTGCCACCACTAGTACTAAACCATATCATGCAGCACGTCATCCAGATGCCACTTGAACACTGCCAGGGATGGCGACTCCAGCACCTCCCTGACCTGAGCAGCCATTCCAGTGCCTGACCACTCTCTGAGAGAAAAAGTTCTTCCTTATGTCCAATCTAAACCTCCTCTGATACAACTTGCGGCCATTGCCCCATGTCCTGTTCGTTGCCTGGGAGAAGAGGCCAAATCCCTCTTCACCACAACCTCCCTTCAGGAAGTTGTAGAGTGTAATGAGGTCTCCCCCGAGCCTCTTTTTCTCCAGACTGAACAATCCCAGCTCCCTCAGCCACTCCTCATAAGACTTGTGCTCCAGACCCCTCACCAGCTTTGTTGCCCTTCTCTGGACACGCTCCAGGACCTCAACATCTTTCCTGTAGCGAGGAGCCCAAAACCGAACACAGTCTGACTTCCACCTGTTCAGGCCTATGAAAGATGGACTGCATGGACAATATTTTCATAACAAGGACACCATCACAGCAGCCGTGAAACAATGGGTTACTTCTGCTGGTGCAGATTTTTACAACAGTGGCATGCAGGCTCTTGTTCATCGCTGGCAAAAATGCATATTTAATGGCGGTGACTACACTGCAAAATAGTGTTTTGGATCTGAGTATTTGCTTTATCAAATAGTGCTACTGCGCTCTTTGCATCTGTTGTAGTTCCCATGAAAATAAATAGGAGGCAGTATTTTCAGAGTGACCTACATATCTATTGATGATCCAAAATACTGGACACAGTATTCTAGATGCAATGGCTAAAAAGGGGTACCCACTTCTCACAATCTACTGGCCATCTTCCTGCAGCTGCAGCCCAGAATGTTGTTAAAATTCTTTGGTAACAAGGCACAGAGCTGACTCATATGTAGTTTCTTATTCATCCACACTCAAAAGGTCTTTTTCAGACGAGATGCCCCCAGTAAGCCAGTCTGAACCTTTATTGGTGGCAGGAGTCATCCCTTCGGTAAAGAACTTTATACTTGTTCTTGCTGAATTCACAAGATTCCTGTTTGTCTGCATCTCCAACATGCCTAGGTCCATGTATGGGAGCTCTGCACTCAGGCATATAAACCATTTCCCCCAGATTTGGGGTCATCTGGGAGCATGGTAAGTGCGCACTCCATCTTCTGCTCTAGGTTATTAATAAATGTGTCTGAACGACAAGTCTCAGTCTCAAGAGAATAGCATGAAACATTAACCACAATAATAGATGGTCTCATTCCTACTATCTAACAATTTTTTATCTGTTAAGCTGTCCATTCTTACAGACCTAGGTTAAATAAACAGTTCAATTTTGTGAATATTACCTTTCCTTCACAGATTTTATAATCTTGCAAAAATGTATCTAGAAATAAGAGATTCTACTCCAGATAAATCATATTCATATTCGAAGTATGGCATTTTTTTTCTGCAAAGGTTACCAATGAAGCAGGTATGAACGCTGAATATAAGAATTTTTTCTCTACAATAAAGAAAGAGAAACACTTTTTTTTTCCCCCTCTCTTTTTTTCCTTTCAAGAAGGAGGACCATTTCAAATGGTAAATGGATTAGGAAGTGTCAGTTTCCTATTTACAAACTAGAAACAAAAATTACAGTAGAGAAGTACTCTTGAGGGGTCTCAAGGGGAAATATATGAGTTCCAAGAGCCATCTAAACACTTAATCTGTCAAAGAAAACTTCATAATTTCTCCGAGACCAATTTTAATCTAATTCATAATATCTTTTCAAAGAAATCTCAGTTCTGCGAGCAATGAAGATTTTACTGCATTTTAAAAACATCCAATGATAAATTAAAATAATATCCCTTTAAACATTAACAAGACACAATAGGTAATAGCTATATGCTGAGAAAATGTGGGTAATTTTTCTGGCCTAACAAATCACAAGCAGAAATTTAGACTTAAGTATTGTCAAATGTCACAAGCTCCACTTATTCTGGTTCAGTACCTGGCATGATCAAGGAAACTGTATTTCCAAACATCTTTAGATAAGTCAGATATTAAAAGAACTACAAGGATGTTGTAAAATCTGATAGAAAATGTAAAAGAACTAAGAAATAAGAAAATGGGCAATACCCCCAAGTGTGAAAATACAAGTGGCTTGCCACATCTATATATACAAATATATGTACAAATAACTTTTACTACAGGACAACTAAATTTGATAATAATGAAGTAGCAAGTTTGATAAAATCAAAGACCTATAAACAAAGACATGACCCATCTCCTCAACAGCAAGCAGCTTTCTAATTGGAAATTGGAAGTCATGCTAATATGATTGTATCACTTTCTTAGGATACTATATTAACCTTCCACTGTACTACATTGTGTGTAAGAACTCATCCAGCTGCTATTACCTCAAAAATCTTTTGAGTTATCTGTTCTCTCATACTTAAAACAACAAAAGTCAAGACCAACAAATATATTAACATCTGAAATATTCCTTGCTTTGAAGTTAATGATCCTAATCTCTTTCTTAATGTAAATATATATTTCAAGGCAAAAAGGTAAGTAAAACTTATAATAAGAACATAGAGAACTGTACGTTAACATATATTTCTTCAAGCAATTAATGTCCATATAAATACATACCCCTCTTCAACAACCTTTTTCTTCAGTAAAACATTTTCTTCAATTTGAACTTGACAAAGTTCCAGAAATGTTCTTGATTCTGATGCTTTGATTCTTTCAGTTGTGGGTAAAGTATTATAATGCAAGTTTTCATCATCAAGAAACTGTAACCTAGGAAGGACCTTATATAGGGGAGGCCTTAAAAAAGAAAAAGTCATTATTAGTTTCATTTTTAAAATAAGTTAAAAATTGCACTTTAGTTATAAAAACATATAACAAGGCAGAACATAATGATAGTTAACAAAGTATTCGTAAGTACTCTTATTTCATATATAAATATATTAACTAAAAAATTATCATTAATAAACTTTGGAACTGATATGAAGAATCACTTTCTTATCAATACATTGTTTGCATACACTGCTGAAGTATTGAACACGGGAAGGTAAAAAATATGCTCAGTTCATTATGCCTAATACTTCACCAGCCTGATTAACAGGAAAATCTGACACTCCTGTGCATAAGCACCTGCAATTATTTGATTAGTAGGCAATACTATGTCACAGGATCGTACAGTACTGATTTTGCTGACATATTTAGAGGCTTAGATTTAAAAACAGCATTGAATACAAAACGTTGCCAGTCTTCATACCACAGTCATTTGCATAATAATTTACATAAAGCAATATGATATTCAGCATGACTGACATTAAAAAATCCTCTTTTGAGCTTGGGTCAGTGAAAGGGATGACAAATGAGATAACATCTTCTTTTTATGACAATAGGAGCCATTTATGTAAGAATGAAATTAATGTGCTATTTAAAAAAATTACTTAATTCTCGCACTTTCAGGTTACTGTAGTCTGTGATCTTGCTTTACATATTTCTTATACTAGTTTATTTAGAATTTTAATATTGCTAAAGTATTCAAAGCAATGCATCAAAACCCAGTATTTTCATTAAGTTATTGATACACAGGAAAAAGTATCTATTGTAGGTTTTAAGTTTCTTTGCTATAAAAAGAGATAACGGCTTTCAAAAATGTTAGAACTCCCTGACTATTCTCTGTGAAGGTGAAGGACTATTACTTTGCTCAGATAGCACACACTAAATTTAGAATGAGCAAAAGTTTCTATGATTGAGTTAGAAAACTCCAAAATGTGGTTCAATAGAATAGATTATTAGGTTTTTGCAAATACAAAACTTTCCTTTTCCAGTGTTTATTAACTTTAGAACAATACTGCCAGAAATAGATTTGAAATAAATTGATAACTTTAGACAGACAATCCTTGAACATATAGGGAGGAATTACCAAAGCAGATACTGAATAGTGAAACTTTAAAATTAAAGTGCCATATCAAAGGTGATTGATGCTGGAAGTATTGTCTCTTAGAGCTATGGGATCTCAATGCTAGTTTTTCCAGCTGGGCTTTTCTCAGTTAAGGGCTGAGCCAATATTTCACTTAGTGAAAACTTCCTGGTGAATATTCTGTCACTTAAGAGTCTCTATTAATCATCACGGCATTGAAATACATTCCCATAGGAGTGATCAGACTGATCCAAGGGTTCAATTTTTAAAAAGCAATTTCTTACTACTTCACTTTTGTTGGTGTTATCACTGGCTGGACATGAAAGTACTAAACCGAATGGGAAATTTTACAACTAATTCCTTTGTTGGTACCAAGAGGTTATGTAAAGTTCAGTGGAACATACTGCCTGAAGTTATGGTCAATGCTGTATTCAGCAAATCCATATTTTACCATATCTCATAATTTAAGTCCTTGAGACAAATGATACTCTTGTTTAATCACAAAAGTTGTACTGGGTCAAGTGGGCTCAAGTGTCTGTTCATACAGTTAAATGAGAATTCAGAAAGCTTTTTCCCTGAATATTACAAAGGGAAATAACAGCTAGTTCTCGCAAAAAGTAGGAATTAAAGCAGTGCAAATGAGAATTTAATGTACTGTCTCAGTCACTGAACTTTATTCACAAAATTACCTGCATGAAACATGGAAATGTAAATAAGTTTGTTCATTAAAGGGGGAAAAAAAAAACCAACAACCAAAAACGCACAGCAAATTTATACAGCCAACAAACAAATACCCTAAACACTGATACTATACTTAGGTAATCTAAAGTAAAATCCATACACAATTTAAACACATCCTTATGTAATACTGCAGTGTAAAATCTCATTTTTAACTGTTTTGTAATTACAGGAGGACTAGTTTTAATTACAAAAAAATATTATCTACATAAACAGCAAAGTAAATGTTTGTGGAAGTGATCTTACATACGAAGTGGAGATCAAATATATCTAGTACTACCAGGAGCATACTTCCGTCATTTGAGAAGAAATTGTTCTAAGTTGACATTTTTTTAAAAAAAAAGGATCTAATAATCTTTTGCTTAAAAATAATAAATTTTGAATTACAAACTTTGAACTTTTTATCAAAATGGCCTGAAAATGGTTTCAAATTGCTAAGATTAAAAAAAAAAAAAAAAAAAAAAAAAAAAGCGTTTTCTTCATCAAAACATCAGTCGCTTCTAATTGCATCTGAAAAGAAAGTCCAACTGTTGTGTTCCATTTCACGTCCTCAGAAATTTTATTATTTTAGGTCTTTTCTAGGTAGATACTCAACTTTCTTAGCTGAGAGGACTAGTAAAAATAGTCTTACTGATTAAAAAGTTCATTGTACATTTAATGGAATCACAGCAAGAGTCTACAGACACTCCTACAATATACACCTGAAATATCACCCAAAAGTCTAAAATTGCATTTCCTACTTGTTTTTCTGCTCTCAGTGGCCTGTGTACTACAGAGCAGTAATTCAACAGAATATAAAAGAGCACACTATACATTGACTGCTACTGTACTTTAACTGAACAGTTCTCAGAAACTTTTAAGTGTTCATGGATAGGATTATATACTGGGTTTCAGATTAAAAAAATTATCAACAAACCAGGAGACCTCCACTAAAACAAAATATATACATATATTTTTATAAATCAAATCTAAATCTATCAAAAATGATAGTCTTAAAAGCTATTTGAACTCATAAGAAAATAAGCAAATAGATGACAGCAAACAGCTTTAGGAAAATAATACCAGTTTGCAATTGAAGACACAGTCTTAATTCCTTTGCTACTTACACTATATTCTATAATCTATTTTCTACTACAGAATGGGACTTACCATTATGAGTCCCACAGTGGGACTAATATTTTTCCAGAGTTCCAGAAGAATCTCTGGTCACTAATCAGAGACGGGTTAATTTAAAAGGAGGCTGGTAGTTAGTTAACTCCCAGTGTAGGATAATTAATAGTTGAAACAATATGTATTTCTCCAAGATGACATGCCATATGACATCTCAGCATTCTCTTGGCCACATGTTTATGTGGGTCTTTCTGTTTTTAAGGAGACTGATGAAAAGATGCATATTTACATTCACAGAAGTCCTACCCAAACAAAAATCTCTAAAAGGCTAACAGTGCCATAACTTTTTTTTTTTCCACATGAAAAATCATTAAATCTTTTAATTAAAATTATATTTATGCTAACATAGAAATGTCAGTCAAATTTAATGTATTTTGTCTAAAAACATTTATTTACAGTTTTTTGCTGATTTTTTAAAAATGTAGTAATTTTATTTATTGATTTACCTCCAATTCCTTTCTTTGAGAAAAGGATTTCCACTGAGTGATAACTCCCTTAGATGACTGCATCCACTTAAGCATGTAATGACATTTTTAAGGTCTGTGATCAAGTAGGAAAGAAAATAATGTATCAATTTGAATGTGAAACAGAATGATTTCTAGTGAAAATCACAAATAACACCAAAGCCAAGAAGCACTGCAAACAATTTTGTTACCAATACAGCACAATTATTAGCAATATCTAGAACACCTATGTTTGAAAAATGTATAAATATTTTCTGTATGTCTCGTAAATAATATTTGAACTATATATACGTAGAACAATCAATATTCAAATAATTTTATAATGTAACTTAGAACTTCTTCTTTGCATGGCTTTTTAAAATGTTTTTATACAACTCTTAGTGTTTTTTTATACAACAATGTTGGAGTAGGTCCAGAAGAGGGGTAAGAAGATGATCAGAGTGCTGGAACACCCTGTGGGTGAGACTGGGAGAGTTGGGACTTTTCAGCTTGGAGAAGAGAAGGCTTGGAGGGACTTCATAGTGTTCTTTCAGTACCTGAAGGTGAGCTACAAGACAGCTGGGGAGGGACTTTTTATAAAGGCAACAGGATGAAGGGAAATGGCTTTAATCTGGAAGACAGAAGATTTAGACAAGATATTAGGAGGAAATTGTTTACTGTGAGACACTGGATTGCAGGAGAGTTGCAAGAGAGACTGTGGATGCCCACTCCCCAGAGGCATTCAAGACCAGGCTTGACGGGACTCTGAGCAACCTTGTCTAGATGGAAGTGTCTTTGTTTATAGCAGGGGAACTAGAACTAGATGATCTTAAAGCTTCCTTCCAACCAAAGCATTCTATGATTCTACAAACTCACCTGATAAGTAGTTATTTTTGATATCCAGCTTTTCCAAAGATACAAATGAATTTAAAGGTACAAGCTCAGTTAAGCTAAGAACAAAAGAGAAAATGTTTTTTTCAATTAAAGAAAATAGCAGTTTGTAAATACACAGGAACCAGGATATTTTACATTTATTAAATCTAACTTAGTGAAGCTATCCAATTGCTAGAATTAATTACCAAAATTCCTCCTTTCACTTAAAAGCACTTCTTGGCCTTCACAGCTGGTCAAATTTTGCTATTTAAATGCTACTTTTTTTTTTTTTTCATCCAGTAAATAATTAATTCTTTTTTTTTTTAATTATTTTTTTATTATTATTATTATTATTTTTTTTAGATAGGATTGTAAGTCTTGTAAAATTTAAAAAGTTCAATTGGCTTTTCTTTAAGCTAGAATAACACAGAAGACCTGGATGTGGGAGAGAAAATAAAATCTGCTTTTCCCCAGCCCATTTCATTCATTTATCATCAGCTTGCTTATCCTTTTCTCTCATTGTTTCTTAGATCTTAAAACTAATGTAATTTTTTTCAAAGTTGTATTTCCTAAATAGTCAAGTTTACCCTTTCTTGTGGTAGACTTTTGGTGCTCCCTCTCTTAGGGTACTTCTGTAAGACAGTGTCAATAAAGTGCCAGTTACACAGCTACAAAATAGTACTTATTACAGTTGGAGCATTTCTTGCTCCATGACAAGACCATGACAAAGTTCCTATTTGTATTGCTGAAGAATAAACACAAGGAAACTGAGTTGATGCTTGTCTGTACAAAGGATCTTGGACTTAAAAAGTTATTTTTTATTTATGTTAAATACGAATACAAGTGGTACTGGGTGTGGTCACTTGCTAACTGTTAATCTTCATGGGAAGCAGTATTTTTTCATAGCGGTATTATTTGTCTTTCAAAGCTCCAAGTCACAATTCCTATGGTCAGAAACATGACCATTCAAAATCTGTAACTTACTGTACAAATTTACGATTGTTCAGAACCAAAAATGCTTGGTTTTTTTGAAATGTGTGACTATATCTTGCTCTCCAGTACAGGCATTAGAACCAAAATACAGTGCTGGACTTAATTCTGGGTAAATTCTTGACAAAGCACTGGTTGCGGTTTCTTTATTCTTGATAATTGCTATATATGCAAACAAAGCAAAACAAAACTTCCTCGTTCAGTTGGCAAAAACATATTTATATATGACAATATATTAATAGTAAATTCAGAGAAACAGAAATAAAACCAATTGAGTATGTGTCACACTCAATTATTTTCTCAAACCTTATGTTAAAGTTGGCCTGGTTCTAGTTCTGTTTAGTTCTATCACCTCCCTACTGCTTTTCCACAGAATCAAAGAAAATATGAAAAAACATTAATTAAAAAATCATTGAGCCTCAAAAGAAGTGTGGTACTCAGTACAGTACAATATCAGTATTTTAGGTTCTCATGACCAGTCAATTACACAATATGTACACAGTATTAAATACATGTAGCAAATATAATTACAGCGTGGTTGAAAGACTGAAAATCCATGACACAGATTATACTTGTAGATTTACATATTCAAGAATATCTAGGAAAATAAATGCCATACTTGATATGAGCAACTGAAACACTGTTTTTACAATACTCTTCTTTCTACAAATGATACTTCATTATTTTATTTATGGTGAGTCGGGCTCATGGATCTAAGTACACACTGTGGAGAATTCTATTTGACTGCTGGACTATCCTTGCCTGCTGTTGGCATTATGAGAGTTAAAACATTTTCCTGTCATTCTCTAGCTTTCCCTTTACTGACATTCTTTGTCAATTTTTTTCCCCCTAAGAAAATTCAAACCAGAAAGACAAAGGACGTTACCGAAAACTTAATACTACTTGACCTTGTCACATTAGCCCAGGGCATATGAGAGATATAAATTACAAAGAAGACACAAAAGTAAAATACATTTGAAAAAAAGCAAGCAATAGTTTCCTCTTTCTGCTCCCATTTAGGGTTGTAGTAGGACAGAACACAGATAGTCACAAAAAAAAAAAAAAAAAAAGTCAGAAAAAAAGATTTAAGAGATTAGAATAGTAGCAAGTATGCAACAGAAAATGAAAAATGCTTTCTTAACACAGACAGCAGTAACTCTACAGTGGTGCAAATCTTGCTGTCAATTAGCTTTTCCACAGAAAATAATTTTCCACGGAAAAAAATATAACTGATGTTCACAGAAAAGGAAAGATAATTAAAAAAAAAAACCTTACATTAATCCAGATAGTAATGTAATGCTTATTTCTTTTCAATAGTTTAAGAGTAAGAACACTTTAATTAGCAATATTCATCACATTTTAATTAATTATTAAATTAAATTATTAAATTAAATTTTAATTAATAAATAAATACAATGTAGGCAATCTAGCAGCTATTTACTTTCTTCGTGAATAGCCTAGAAAAAGTACTGATGAATACGCTTCATCAGTATTGTACATGCTACACCCTTAGAGATAAACATAGGATCAGCAAAAAATTACTGAAAATTATAAGAGAAGGTCTAGATTAGGAAGAGGAAGAGAGTGGGGAAGTACAGGACTCAATACTATAAGTAAGTATAACTTTCACAGGATTGACTGGATTCAATCCCATGACACTTACACATATTATGCTGACTCTGGAAAATTTATTAAATTCTCAAAACAGAATGCCTTACAAAGACAGTGGGAAAATAGGTAAAAAAAAAAGACATACCATGTGTATTTAAGATGGGAAAACAATATGCATGAAGAATTAATTTGATTTTTTTTAGCATTTTTATATATTAAAAAAATCTATTAAGTAGTATGTATTCAGTTCCAATAACACCATGAGCAACAAATTCAGAAAGAATTTTATCCTTGTCAAATCAGTTTCCCAGATGTCACAGTATTTTTGCAGCCGACTTCATTATTTTAATACTAATTCTTTCTATACCACACCTAAGTTATCATAATGAAAACAATAGAAAGCAAAAGGAATTTAGGCATATTAAAACAAAAATTAAGAGGAATGTTTGTCTATTGTGATGTTACCCAAAAAATGTAAAGACTAATCGAAGAGCAGATTGATTCAGTGTCACTTTGTAGAACTTTTTTTAATGAGAAATAAATTAACCAGTAAGCTACAGAATTAAGTGACATTACTTGTAGATAGAAATATCACATGAAATCTTACTGTGTATTAAATATGTAAATTTTTTCTCATGCGTACTTGAATCTTTATCTACAGTATAAGAAAAAAGAAAGTGTTCCTATTTAAAACTAACTGAATGTGCTTTCCAGTTGGTCTAAAAGAAAGTGCAGATCTTCATAGCCACAGTGCTGCAGTAACTAATCCAAGTAGGTATTCACCACTGACTTCATATCAATCAAATACACACTCCCTTCGCAAAAGCCACAGAAAAATACTCAATAAAAGCAGAGGTGAAAAAATTGTTGGTGCTTTTATATTTGATGCACATGTAGTTCATCACTACATGCTGTAATTACTTGCTGCTACACTGTAGGGTTAAAAAAAATACATATTTTAGGAGTTTTATCTTTAACAATTTTTGGTTTATGATACATCTGAGAAATAACAACAATAACAACAAAGACCTGTAAATTAGTGTAAATTTTTTTTTTCAGCAGTACTTCATTTTTTAAAAATGCAGATTTCCAGCATTACAACTATACAGGCTTCCTACAACCAGTAAAAATAAAATGACACTCAATGCATTCTTAAAAAACAAAAAATTAAAATAAAAAAATCACAAAATGGCACTAGTTGCAGGATGAAAGTAAAGAAACAGCTTTTCTTTCAACAGATTTCTCCATTACATTCATTGTTGCTATATAGAACATTGAGTTACTTATGGTATAGCACACACACATGGAGCTGCTTATAAGCATACGTAAAGTGGGTGTAGAAGATCAGGCTACTGAAATGTCAGGAATCTGGAGGCCTTTAATGTGCATTCAAGGCTATCTTGTCTTGTTTGTCTCAAAGATTTGATATATAGTACAAATACATTAAGAAAATAAAGAATTGGTTTTTTTGTTTTGTTTTGTGTTGCTAATTTGCAACTTGCTCATCCATTTATATGTGCTTTCTCTCAGTTCAGAGAAGTAGACCAGACAGTGTGGTCACTGAACAAAGAAAGTAGTGCAATGGATAATAAATAAAAAGTATGAGATAATGTGACATAAGGTTTATCTACATGGCCAGACCAACACAACCTGTTCCGCTGTTCTTAAGATTTTGTCTTCCTAGTAGGCACATCAGGTTTTCATGCAGTTTTAAAATTTTTTCGTTACAGACATAGCCATAACTAAATGTCCAAAACAAAACAAAAATAGCCCCCCAAAAAACCCCATTAGTTCAGAGAACATATTCTTTATACTGTGTGTAACAGTATGTTCTATGTGTTTAGCTGAGACAAATCCTATTCAGAATAAACATATCGCAGTAAGAAAGTACATTTTCTGCAAATTTACTTGCAAAATTTGTTTTATTACTAAGACATAGTGAATTGTAGTTATTCCTTTTTTTTTTTTGTTTTCCCTTAAAAGGAAAAGAAAGACAATTATGTAATACTCCAAGTTTTATGATGCTTGTTTTGGTCCCTCCTTACTCACCTATGCCTTCAAACTGAACTGTTACACTGAAGATCGAAAGAAGGTATGCAGTACTAAAACTTGGTCTTGTGAGCATCCATCATGTACATGAAACAAAAAAACAGCCTGACGAACATTCAAACTTGGGCATTTTAGCTCTAGTAGTTATATTCAAAATAGCACTTAAAGTCTGTTTTGAATAAACTAGCTGAGAATATGAAGTTTGACAGACATACTCTAGAAACAATTGCTAAAGAAAGAAAAAAAAGAAACGCTATGGTTTTAATAAAGTTGCAATGCTCAAAAATTATCATCTAATACAAAAAAATACTTTTCATAGTTACTGCTGTTTTGAATTTTCATAATTAAAGGTAGCCGGTGCCATTATTTCTCAACAACACACTTTTCAAGAATATCTGAAAAAGCTGGTGATATTTTAAGCATATTGAGAATTACACCTATTAGTTAAGTGTTATGTTAGTAAATTACTCTGTATCAACTGCATAAATGAAAGAATCTTTCTTTTTTACCTATTCTGAGACAGCAAAAGAATTTGCAACAGGGGCAACCAATACAAAGAAAGCATTGTCACAGCAGAAATGCTATTGTCATCCAAGTATAGTTCTCTTAGCAGAACGTGATTTTCCAGCCTTGGAAGCTAAGTAGAGAAGAGAATATTATTTAAAATTACTGCAAGTCAGAGAAACAACAGCAGAATTTTTAACACATGCTTTTCATCAATCATTATTAAACACAAGCAAAAAACACATTTTGAATATATGTATCAGTTTCTTATTATGTATTCACTAATTGTCCAACAACTGCTACAAATCAGGTGGTAAATATTTTTCAGTGTTCTCCACATAGTTTGAAGAGTCAAGAAAAATTTTCAAAAAAGGAAGTCACGAGCCATACTCTTAATACGTTATTTCTGCTGCTTATTGACAATAGTTTTCTGCTCCCAGATGTGTAAGAGAATAATCAGCAGTAAAGACGATTAATTGTCCACTTAGCAAACTACCTTTCTGTTGAGGTTACTGAAAGTAACCTAAACTGGTGTGACATCTGGAATGACAATAGTATTTAGTGACATTTTAAACAGTCATGATTGCATGATACAAAGTGAAGGCTAGATGTGATAAACCAAGGAAGTAAGTATAATTATTGACCGTTTACAGGGATATAAAATATAATTATTGAGCATCCAATTTTCCAAGGACTTTGGAGCAAGAAAATACTTAGCTACCACTGATGGCAATTTTTACACCTTTGAAAAAATCTCTAAGAGGAAAACAAGAGCAACCAATAAATAACTCATATCCCAGGCAAGCAGTGCAGACATGATCAAAACAGACTGAACCACATTACTGTTAAGAAAGATGTAGGTACAATAAACAACCACTTAATTCAAGGATTTTACCTCCTGGAGGTTATTGCCTTGTAACTTCAGAATTTGAAGTAGTCCACAACTCTCAATACCTTCAACTTGTGTGAGATGATTGAAAGAACAGTCTAGATGTATGAGAGTAGGTACTTCACAAAGACCTTTTGTGCTGATTAACTGATTATGATCCACAGTTAATTGCTGAAGGCTTTTCAGTGATTCCAAACCACCTGAAAATTAAAAGGTATGATCTGAATTAAGCCATCCTAAAATAAAAAAAGCTAATTTCTACTTACCAAGAACAAAGGTCTCTGTATTATACACAGTAACAATTAGTCTTAGTTATGTACAAGTTTTAAAAAATTATCTGCATTTGACTCTATCAAAAATACTATGTGTATAGTTCATAAATTTCTGATCCTATTAACTAATAGACCAGTTCAAAAACACTTTAGAACAGAAACTGCACATACTATGCTTGAGTAATTAATAACTGTTCTGAATGTACTTTTCTTTCAAGTAATCTTCACAGGTTTGACGTAATACTTTGTCTCATTTTTTACACTACCCAAAACTTCCATAAGCAAGCTGAGCAAGCTCTGCAGAAGTGAATAAACTCCTGGGAATAAACTAGATTGCAAGACTGAAGACCATCTTTCACTATCAGTTATTTAGAATATGGAAAGGAAAAAATAAGGAAAAAAAAAAAAAAAAAAAAAAAGGAGTGAAAGATTAAATTCCAAGGCTAACAGTGCAATTAAAAACAACAGGAAATACAGGACTTCAAATTACAGTAATTTTAAAAGTGGAAAGCATTCAGTCAAAATAACACGATCACATAACACACTGGATATTAAAGAGACAACATCCTGTAGATGAAACAAATATTATGTTATATAACTTAAAAACAGTGTTTAGGTAATAAATATACAGATTTTTATTCTTTTATTCAGATTCTTTTATTTTAAAAGAAATTAAAGCATACTTATGACATACTATCCTGACTGCAAGATCCAGTTCTTTTCTTATTTTCCACGCTCAGGTAAGAATAAAAAGGGAATTAGCACCATCTAGTGGCCTCAAAACAATTTCCTATCACTGAACATTAAAAATTAATGTTTTGTTCCAAGACTTCCTCACAAGAGCAGTATCTAAATTTTCATAGCACAGCAGTATTGATAAATTTAAAAGTACTGAATTAGCATAGAATGGAACAAGGAGGATAGACTAGACATGGAGTAAAAAAAAAGGAAGGAGTTAATACAGGATCTAGAAATTGCCTATTTGGTGTACTGCACAAATATTGTGGGTTTTTTTTTTTTTTCTGCATTTCATCCTCATCACCTGTCATAGATGGAGTGAACATCACTTAGAACAGACACGTCAACACTATAATACAATTGAGACCACAGTCTATTATGAACTATCAAATACAGTCCAAGAAAAAAAAATACAAAAGAGAGAATAATATAATACAAATGCCTGGTATTTTAATATTCTTCCATACACGTGCAAAATTCAAAATAAGCATGAAAATCTTGTGCACATTTCCAGAAGATACTGTCTGTTTTTCACATGATGCAATCAACAACAGGAATGGAAAAAGCCATTCTGATAAAGAAAGCACATAGTTTCAGAAAAATTTGTAGAAAACTCTCACTTAAGTAACACGGCAGTTGGCTAAGTAGAGCTCCAGTCTGTTAACTAGGGACTCTGTCTTAGCTATCAATGCAGTTCTGAAGTAACTTGTAAGCATGACAAAGACAAATGATGCAGGAGGACTAAAAGATGACTGTGAACATGAAGATGAAAAACATACACACAAACAAAAATAAATAGAATTGAAAGATGTTTGATAAAAATCCTTGATGTGCTTTCTCAAAAACAGTAGGTCCAAAGAAACATTTAAGAGTTGCTAGTTATGCACTTTTATTCTTAGCACTGTAGGGATTTTAGCCAATGTTCTCAGACAATTTAGGCAAGTTAAGAAAGCATGCTTTCGTGAATCAAGTCAAAATGCTACTTTTTCCTCTAACTTCTTGTGTAAATCATCTTTCAAATGCATAAGCACTGAACTTCAATATACTACTGATTTAACAACTTTGTTTGTGAGCTTACATCCTTCAGTGAAAAAGCATAACAGACGTATTTCTTGTATTTTTATTGTTAAAGGGTTTTCTGGTAACTCATTTTTCCCCTACTGAAGCTATATTTTAACGAGAGGAAAGAAAAAGAGAAAAAAAATGCATCCAACAATAAGCCATTAAAATGCAAGTATTACAAATATAAACAACACAAACAAAAAGCAACACCATATGCCCTTTGTTAAAGATGGATGAACAAAGCACACTGCATTGTACTGCAGCTGTGGAGGACTGATTCCAAACCAACTTTTGTGAATGTGTACCCAGTCAAATTCATCAGAAACTTAGTAAATGTAACTCCACACTGAATAAAACAGAAAGTACAATAGGATTTTACTCTACATTTTCCATACAAAAATACAGTTCCACACAGTTGTTCCAATCCTAAACATCATTGTTAAAGTAACCTTGCAGACATGTTTATCAGATAAAGTACGCCTGAAAGAATGATCACAAAGACAGCAGGCATTTAATAACAATCTTTTTTTTAATCATTTTTCATTAGCATACTGATATGACTTTATAGCAAACGTTGATACTCCAGTATCTTTATTTGTAGATAGTATAAATTCTTCCTAAATATGATTATTTTAATTTTGCATATAGTAGAAAAAAAAAAAAAAAAAACAAAATATCAGTATGAACCCTAAATTGTCTGTCTTTAGACTGTCCTTATCAACATTTTTTACTTAGATTTCCTATTTCTATTTGCAGTACTCTTGCTACTACAGAATTTCATTATCTGTCTTCACATTGCTGCAATTTTGTGCTTTATGGCTGTTTTTTTTTTTTTTTTTTACACAACAGAAACCATTTTTAATAAAAATCTTTAAGTGATTGTTTCATTCAGCAGCTAAAAATAGTTTTGTTTTCTAGCTCTACACCTAGTACACCTAGCTCTCCAGTATACATACTTTAAAAAGACTTAATAATATAAATCAGGGCAAATGAAATGAAAAAATCAAAATCTCCTTTATTTTATTCCTGTTCAGATATCTTTCCAAATATTGCTTTCAGATTCAGTGTGGAACAAGAATACAGCTAGAAATTTGCCTTTTTAGTCCTCCCTCAAATATTTTGCAATTTATACACAAAACTTATTACTTGCCACATGGAATTTCTTCTTGATAATAAGAAAATATTATTTTAACAGACAAATTTCTGAAGATTAATTTGTGTTAATATTGTAACCCTCAAGTGATACAGCGATTTCTATTTTAGTGACCTTTACAAATACCACAATATATCATGTACGAAAACCCAAGTCACTGGAGCCATAGAGAAGCTGTTAAATCTAGGTGTGTTCAACCTGCTACAATACTTACCTGGGGAAAATTTGTTCCTTTCTTCCTGGAGACCTTCTTTTCATGTAACAATCTGGCAATTCTCTGCTAGCTTTTCTCAACTGTTAATGCTGCTTTTGAGGGACCACTAATGGTCTTCCCTCTGTGTATGATTCTAAAACCAAAAAAACCTAGCTTTTCCACTTAAGTCCAGCAAGGATGACAATGCTACTCTTTCCAGTTTTTTGTCAGTCGCAAAAGCTCTGGATCCTGATTACTAATATTCTATACAAAATCTATACAACACAAGGCTCACAATACAATTTTTTTATGACTTGCCAGAAGCTGAGACACAATACCTGCCCCTTAAGCACTTCACAGTCAGACAGGCAGTGCAATAGGGAGAGAAGCAAATCCTACATGAAAAATTCCCGGCTGGCCAACAGGTATCTCTTGGTCCAAAGTTTTTAAATACTGATGCATCTGTTGTCTGTGGGTATGTGAATACTACCTGTTTGTATGTGAATACTACCATGCTAAGTGGTCCACAATCTGCCAGACCTAACAAATACTATTTACAAATGCAATTTGTTATAAGAGGTGTCAGCATACTAGATGCACCTAAACAGGTTGCACGACTGCACGTTAAACTTATTTTTTTTCCAGCTTCGGGGCAATCAGCAGCAATGAAGAGCAAGAGAGAGAAGTAAGTATGGAAGATTAGTTTGGAACCAGAATGGGCAGCATTTTAGCAGAAAGGTTGTGGTCCACTGTTAGTGTGGTTAGCACACTCAGATAATGACTTATACATAGAAATACTTACTGTCGCTAAGCCATATAACAAATAAATGTGAAGTTGAGTTTACAGTTTAAAATAGAGGTGTGTTCTAAATCCATTGCTTCATTCTCCTTGGGCTTAGCTATTGGCTGGCTCTGAATCTAAGGGAAATACAACCTCACATATAAGCAGTACAAATATTCAGTTATTCAAACTGAAATAACTTTTCATTAATTTTCTTACCAATTCGAGTGATTCTATTGTAGGAAAGTTCAAGACTCTGGAGATTTATGCAACCATTCAAGCCACAAACTGATGAAAGATGGTTCTTATTCAGAATCAGAATACAGAGATTTTCCAGATTTTCACAGTCAATTACCTGAATGTTGTTTTCCTGTAACAAAGGAAAACCGGAATATTAAATAGCATCTGCAGTGAATCAGCAGAATTAAATGTAAAAATATAGTAGATTATCACCATCACTTACTTTTACCTTAAAATTCTAGCTAGGAGTAATGGCATCTCTATTTTTTTCCATTAAGAAAATATGTTAATGAATCAGAACCCGCATTTTTGTGTTCAACTGGTATAGAACAAAGATGTAACTCACATTGCTTTCTGGCTCTGAAAACGCCCAGAAGCTGAAACAAAAACTGTAAGGAGAATCTGAGGATACAGGGGCATTTTCCAAATACTTTGCTAGCTTTCCAAATCTTTGCTAGCTTCTCAAAGCCTAGGAAATTGGACTGAAAAATCCATAGCAAACACTATATTTTCTAGATATTAATGAAGACAGTGTTAACTTTGATGGAATTTTATTTACTAAAAATGAAAATCTGCACTTAAAGGTCTTCTGGTTACTAACGTTAACAGTTCTTAGCTAATACTCTTTCTCCAAAAGTTCTTGTTCTTTTAACATCTCTCTCCTCTGGCTGTTTTAATAATGCTTTGTCTGATTTTCATTTCACTATTCGCTGCCCTTGATGTTCGTTTTTGCTTATCCACCAGCAGATACCCAAGAAAACAAAACAAAAATTAAATTCCTTGCCTTTGCAACCAACAGATTAAGCCAAAAAGTCTAATTCCTATTCCCACCAAGATATAGGTGCTAGCTTCAGCTGCTGGCAAAGATGCACTAATGCCTCCTTTGGAATTATAACACTGATTCCTCACAAAAGAGGCTGTTTCTGCATTAAGACTGCATGGAAGACAACAGCCTAATCAGCCACTATAGTTAAAGTGTTATTATTATCATCAGTGTGTATTATTAAAGTATGAGTAAAGCATAAATAGAAGTGAATCTTCTAAAAGTCTCCTCCTTTATCGAAGTATTCTTATGTATTCCAGTGAGACAATCCTGTATATTTTTTTAGGGTATAAAATTTCATAATAAAATAAAAATAAAACCAAAAGCAACAGCAACAACAAAAAAAACAAAACAGTTCCATACACGACATTATTTGATCTAGAATTTTCTGCATATAAATACCAGACTTAGAAAGACTCTCAGCTTAGATATGCATATTATGCTCTCATATTGCTATTGTGCTTTCATAGATTGATGTACCAAAAATTAATGAATCACAGAAATTACATTCTGAATTGATGTCAACTGAGAAAAGTAAAGAAAAAAATATATTGGAAAGAACAGATGTTACTCACAAGTCTACTATGAATAATGAGGGCACACTAACTTTTTTATGAGTGTTGTTAAGCAACATGAAAAAGAATTGAAAAGTTGTTTCATGTAAATTAAATTGCAGAAATAAGATGCACCATACAGAAAAATGTTTTGTATCATCATTAAAAGTTAAATTTAGAACATCTTGTTGGATAATGTGCAGTAACAAGTGCCCAGAGATTACATCTCTAGTGTAGCATGCCATATTATTGCTGGAGCATTTATGTGAGTAATTTTCACTAATATCCAGGGTTTGCATTTCAAAGGACCTACTCCTGCCTAAGCTGAACACCTGCTATGGTGAACAATACCTACCTACCAATTTGTGACCTCAGATAGACTAAGGTAATGAATATTTTACCAATCAAGTGATAGTAATTATAATTACTATATATACTAGTATATAATACTAGGATGATACTACCACTTTTCTTAGCATAGTTTGATTCATTTGTGCTGTTTTGGTGCAATGCAAATTGCTATGTACAATGCAAATCTGCTTCTGTAACTCAGTTTATTTTGGGGAGTACTTTACTGATACTCTTATGCTTTTTTCAAAGCACTTGCTGTCCAGGGTGGCAGTAGGAGCAAACCACACACTCTGAACCTCTCAAAAATCTTTTCCAATCTAAATGGTACTACATTTCTATGACTCTACATTCATTTGGATGCAACTGCACAACCACCTGAACAGCAACACTGAAAGCTTTCACCCAGTTACGGTAAAGAATCAAATATACTTAGTACCTCCATGTTGATATACTTCAGGTCTTTGCAGCTACTTAGCCCTTCCAGTGCAACTAATCCACAGCGTTTCAGAGTCAAAACTTGTAGATTTGAACACTCTGACAGTGTCGAAAGGCTACAAGCTGGCAAATCTTCAAGTGTAAGTGTTGTGATCTACATGATAATTAATGTGATAAAGAAGATTAACTGTTACTACATTGAACATTTATTATAGAACGTCACATTCTGGTTATTTTCTCTAGATAGAGACAAAACTGCATTTTATTGACACTTTAGAGAATGTAAACAACAAATATGTTAATCTTTTCACATTTATAGATCTGATCTATTAAATGGGGAAAAAATAAAAAGACAGTTTGATTTCAACGTTCACTTTAAAACAAATAAAACTGATGCTGTACTAATGATACTGAATTGGAATGGAAGATTAAAACTAAAAAAAATATATTAATAGCATCAATTATTTCCCACCATGCTGTCATGAGTGCATGTGAACAGATGGAAATAGTTCATACTGAAGGAGTATGTAGTCCAGTATGTCACCTCAGAGTGGATATGAAGATGAGAGCATAGAGAAAGCAGATAGTGATACGCCATAACTGCTGGGAACCAAGGTGTTCTTTATGGCAAAACAACACTTGGTCAATTATAAGTTGATCATCAATTATGTCTTGATTCTGGTAGAAGCTACTCTTTTTCAAAAGACGAAACAGATGTGGAAGGAGCTTAAACGCAGAGCTATATACAAAAGGAAAGCCATTTTAATTTAGCTGAAAATAGAAGCTAAGACCTCCTACCTTCTATAATTTTAAGATACTATATCTGAAGACACATCACTCTGCTCCAAAACGATCAACAGGAATTCAAACATAATTCTCATTGGCCTTATTTACCATTTGTGCAGAGGAACAATTCCCACTGAAATCTATATCCTTCCCAATGATAATTTTCTCCCCCAAAATAGCACTTCATTTCCAAAATAGCATTCTGCTTTAAAAAACACAACTAACAAAGTAAAAAGACAAACATAAAAACCTAACAACCTACTAACCAACCAACCAAAAAAAGAAGAACAAAAAACCACCAAAAAAACCCCAAAAAACAGTGATGTTTCAGCTTCCAATTTCATTCTAAATCTGCCGAGTTACCTGCTGCAGAGTACTCCAAGGACCACTATGAATTATCTTCTGTGTACTTAATGGAGGCATCTTGTTAACAGAAGTTTTCCTTAATTGTTTTTTAATATTTGGTATCTTTCTTTGGTTTTCTTCATATATTTTAGACCAAGATTTACACGTGCTCATCCAATTCGTTCTCTTTTTTTCAATATCATTGGGAAGAATTAATCTACTGGAACACTGAAATACCTCTTGAACTGCGTCCCAGTTCTTTATGACTTCCTCATTAGCATCCTCCATTAGAAATACAGTTTTCTTTATTGTTTCAGACAGAGAAAATTGATCTTGGTCATCTGTATTAGTAGCATTTGACTGGCCGCTGCATGTATTATCTGACTTATTTTCTACCATGTAATTTGCTCCAAAACCAACAGATTCATCCTTCAAAGTGTGGATACCCGAAGATTCTTTATTAAATTCTTTTGTTTGTGAGTAATTTTCTTCTACATACGTTACCGAATTAATACATGTGTTTTCATTATTCACTCGAGAAGAGTCCTCCTTCTCAGAGATTAGCATAGTCCATGTTGGTGTCAATTTTCTTTCTGTTGAAATCATCCCACTGTTTGTTTCACCCATCATTTCAATCTGCTCTTCCTTTTGTTCTTCTACTTGCTTATTTAGTTCCCTTTTCTCATCTCTTGATACATCCATATTTTCTGTCAATTTATCCTCTTTTATGTTTTCTTTGTTATTTTCCCCGTTTTCAGTTATCGTAACTTTAACTATTTTTTCTCTTAATTTTCTCTGTTCTTCTCTTATTTGCAGCTGTTTTTCTCTTTCCAGTCTCAGACTTGCTTTCTTTTTCTCATATTCCTTATGTCTCCCTACCTGTTCCAAATACTTCTGTCTTTCAAGCTCTTCTTGTCTCTTTTTCTCTTCTTTTCTGTTTTGTATTCTTTCTTCCCTTCGCCTCCTCATTTGTTCCTCTCTTACTTCCATTTCTCTCTCAATCTCTTCTTGTATTTTCTTTTTCTTTTTTATTTCATCTTTCCTCTGTTTTAAGATGGGAGCATACTCTTTATGAACTAAATAGGCTCTAAATCTAGCTTGAATTTTCACAGCTGCTGTATTCTGTTGTTCTGTCAGCTGTTTATTTTCTTTTGCTTTCTGCTCTTCAAATGCCCTTTTCTCCTGTTCTATTTGCAGCTGTAGCTTCATGATTAATTCCTAGGTCAAAATAACAATTATGATAGACTTCAGCCACTTTTAAAATAGGGCAAGTGTTGGCACGAGTTTACTATTAATAGACAGCAATTTGTATATTAACTGTTATATAATAACATACATTCTCTAATATGACAGCAACCTCATAGTCTTTTAAGAAAAACTCATTGTACAACTTTACCTCGTGTTGCATCATTTTGTCTCTCCAAGCTTTCTTTTCCTTCAGTAACTCATCTTCCATCACAGTTTGTTGTTTCTGCACAATAAATCAACTTAAATGGTTATTGTACAAAACCTATTGTACAAAATAACCTCTCCTTCAACTCCTCCATCTTGACTTTAAAATTACCCACCTTGGTGAATGAATGCCTGCATTCAAATGAGAAACTCAGCTGTGTGAGTACCAAAATAAACAATTTGGCATTCAAATTAATGCAGATTTGGTCAAGTACTGAAAGATGTGTACCTTCAGAGAGTTACCATCCCAGTATTTGGTCCAAACAACTGCCACTCTCCTCTGCACTACTGCACTTCAAATTTTGTACTATCAAAAATGAAAGCTATGCATATGCAAACACTATTCAAAGAAGAGGTATATTATAGCAGCAACATATCATAAATGAAAGTTCTGAAAGTAGCATAAACATCAACTTTGTGCTGGTATGTTTCTGATAATCCTACAATCTTTAAAACAGGAATTTTTTTCAGTGAAGCTGAAAGGAAGTTTTTAACTGAATTTGTTTGCCAGGGGAAGAAAAAAGTAAAGTCTGTGTCTAGAATTACATCTGATTGACAATTAACAGAGAATAACTATGTAAAAAAACATTAAAACACACTCGCCACTTCTTGTTTGTGAGTAATTTAGTACAATAACAGATTTCCAGTACTGGTATAGTATTGTAAAAACTCTGTACAGGCAAAGTCAAAAGAATAACTTGTCATTCAACATAGATTCACTGTCAATCAATGCAATAAAAAAGTTATCTCAATAGATAGTTCTTAAATATGTCTTACGTGTCCGTTTAGTATCAGAAAGCTAGGTAGAGTGCAGGATGATCATAAAGTCTGGGACAGCACTCACTTTTTCACATTTGATCTTGAATTCAATTAATCTAGGTGGCAAAACCATTATCTAAGTATCATTAATCACCTTGTGCAGAAGCTCTAACTCCATTCTTTCAGCCTCAAATTTCTCCAGATGCTGCACCATTCTGGCATGGTCTTCTTCATTCTGTTTTTCCTGTGCTTCTCTCTCAGCTTTCCACTTTTTCCTCTTGTCATCTTCAATCTCACTTTGTCTTTTTTCCCACTGCTCAAATTCTTGTCTACATTTTTCTTCTACTTCATGATAAGTAAGGCTTATGTTCATTTCAACATCAGCTACAAATTTGTAATTAAGCAAAAAAACCTTTTATTTGATTTAATAATAAGCTTTGGAGGACATGGTCTTAATGCATTGATAAACAAATACAACTCAATGGATTCTGTGCTGATAAAGCCAGAAATATATATTCCCAACGAAATCAGAGCTACAATGAGCACTTTCTTTGAATGATTTATACTGTACCATATGAACTATTATGAACACTTATTATTGCAACCTCTGATGATGCCACAGCAATATCTATTCTACAGTGTGTGTGCCAGGATTACACTTTGTGTTCAAGATAAATGCCTTCTCTGGCTATTAGCAGGGGTCTTCATGTCTGATGTATTCCACTTGAAAACATGTAATGGCTGGGGCAAATGGACACGATCCACATTTATGTGAATATAAAAAATAGAACAAGTTGTGGCTAAAGAATAAACATCACAGAATCACAGAATTGAATCACAGAATTGTAGGGGTTGGAAGGGACCTCCAGAGATCATCGAGTCCAACCCCCAACATCATTGTGGGCTGTTTTTTTTTTTTTTTTTTTTTAAAGTTACTGAAGTCTTTCTAGGGTAATATTTTCTGAAATAAATTTCTATCGAGATATTGAAGGCAATGATAATTCTGTGATTCCAAAATTAGATAAACCACATGCAGTCCATGAAGGCTACTGCAGGTTGCAATGTGTACTTTTTTTTTAAATTTTTTTTTACACAGAGTATTATGATTCTTATGAAAACAGAAAAGTAGGAAGTAGTAACGAACATAAGCAAATGAATAATGCATTTGCTTACCTGTAAGAAAGAGGTCATCAGTGACTACTTCACTGATGGACTGATTATTATAACTAGGAGTTGTAGGAACTTTCGAGTCTTCGTTTTCAATTTCAAATAGTACCTAACATAGTTTAGATTAAGAAACAAGAAACAAAAATTAAAAGCAGAACATTATACAAATCTCCCAGAACAAGTATAATGTTTTTCATCTTACAATGAAACTCACTGCTGACCGCTATCCTTAGAACACTGAATAATGCAAATAGGTCAGTCACAAAGATATTTTCTAGAATAAGAAATATTACCATAATTCCCCTTAAAAAACAGTACTTCTGTGTTATTTATTTACTTAAGTGTATTTTGCATTTTTAACTTGGAAAAATAAACTCTTTGTATTGGGGGTTGTTTTTGCTCTACTTTCTATGGAAGCACTACTATTATGCATCCAAACTGTTATGGAGATAGTCAAAGAATGAGTCACTTGTACATTTTTAAGCAGCCTATTTGAAAACAGTGCGATGAACACCAAGATTTGCTGTATTTCATTCATTTTTTCAATGTCAAGAATTAATCTATTCCTGCTTATTTACTACCTGTTCATCACATGCTTGGGATAGAGATTAAGTTCTAAATTCACAGAAGGTAATTTTGCTATTTTAAATAATGGTCTTCAGAGAATAAAAATTCATGTCTGCAAAAGTGCTCACTAATAAAAAACAGGTGACAAACAGAAAGTGATTAAATTCAATACGGGATGATGTCTGTATAAAATTTTCAGCAAAGTATTCTCTCATATCTCATTAAAATATAAAAGAACCAAGGTTCATGACTCTTGATTTGTCCTTGAGAGCTACAGGCATTAACATCCTTCTAATCATCATAGAAAGAGTAAGATTAAAGTGTCAGAAGTGTTACAATACTATTGAGATATTATTCTTGGAATAAAGAAGAAATGATTATTCAGTTTTGGTTTTGTTAATTGCTGTGTTGAACATCTAAAGGACTGATAAAGAGAACTGAATCCAAATTTTAAATTATAAATATGGTGCATATCTGTTGAGTCCCATTTCTAAAGAACAACCAACAAATGCAACTTAATACCATATGGATAGCCTAACAGAAATAAAACTGAATATATCTATAGGTCTCATTAGGAAGCTATCTAAACAAGTGTAAATTATTTACTATACTGAATAGAATTTTGTTCACTATATACATCATTTAAATAGTAAATACTTTTTTTTTAAATTGTTCTGGATCTTCATTATACTCAGAAGCCAGTTCTGCCGAGTTATCTGAAGCATAGCAAGGAATTACTTCATGAATTTTACCTAAAGAAGAAAGATATAATTTAGTACACAGAGAGAAAATCCAGTAGCAGTACCCAGTTCTGCTCTATACTACCTACTATTTTTTTTAATATTTCAAAAAGTAAAGCATTTTTTCTTTAAATTTTGTTCTCCAAAAATAATTAAAAACAAAACAAAACAAAAAAACAACAACCAAAATGGAATCACAGAATCACAGAATCACAGAATCACAGAATCACAGAATCAC